>NC_044197.1:34589162-34617173 GCF_900880675.1 Sparus aurata
CCCTCAGATCTACACACAGGTCAAAGAGTTCATTTACGCCAGCCTTAAGTTCTCAGAGTCACTTCACCGCAGGTTGGTCTCACTGAGCAGTAACTATATGATCAGTTTTCAGTATGTCCAGGTGGACACTACAACACTTGGTCACATCTCTAATGTTCACTGACTGTTGGTGTCATTGTTGTGCAACTGTCTGTGTATCCAGTTCAACAGAGATTGATGACATGTTGCGAAAATCAACCAACCTGTTGCTGACAAGAACACTCAGCAGCTGTTTGCAAAACCTTATCAAGAAACCCCACATAGGACTGACTGAGGTAGGAACCATGCTGTACTTATCAAATACACATCATCTGGACCAAGAATCTGTTACTAAGTCTCAAACCTGTAACCTCATATAGCTGGTGCAGATCATCATTAACACCACGCACCTGGAGCAAGCCTGCAGGTACCTGGAAGAGTTTATAACAAACATCACCAACGTCTCCCCCAGAAACAGTCCATACTACAAGACTGTATGGCCTGTCCACATTCAAGGTAAAATGTGAATGCAAATCTTTGTGTCTTGTCTTTGTGTTGATTGTACAGTCTTTCACTGGAATGATGTCTCTTGGTACTGCCTCTCAGTATTATTTTTTTATTAGATTTTTTATTTAGACCACAAAACGGCTCGGACACTGAGCAAGGAAAATGACAGTGTTGGCCTGATATGCTTCAAGTAAGGGTCCCAGACCTTATAGAAAGCATCTGTTTTGGAGCGAAGCATGCATGTTATGTATTCACTCGGAATGCAGTCCATAACAATGTTGTGCCATGATTTTTTTGCTGGAGCAGCTTTCTTGACCCAGAAGAGCAGAATGTACTTTCTAGCAGCAAAATTCAGTATATTGAAAAGTCTCCTGTTTTTACTGTCCTGATCTGACCATCCAGGAGAGTACAAGGCACATAGTATACACATCTGTATTGAGACTCTAAAGATAGCAGAAAGTTCATTCAAAATACCAGACCAATACCTTTGAAAATATCTGCAGAAGTCACCTTGCTGAAAGGATAGTAAAGTCTGCATCTCCATCACAACCTGCCATCTTGAGACAGTGCTTCCTTTTGCTCCAGATGAAGGAGCTTAGCCAGCCTTCAAGCACCTTAATAACCTTGTTGGATAATAAAAATAGGCATCATTTGCAGTGGGTATAGCAGTCTGGGCAGGACGTTTAAATTTACAAGAGCTACCCTACCTAACCAGGAAAGAGGAAGTGGGTGGGTTACATGCACTCCCACATAAATGAAGCCGGTGGGAGACCAGCGGAATGGAAAGGGCTAAGCCATACTTTGGACACATGTTAACGACCCTAGGGGCATAGCTTCGGATTTTGCAAAGTTAATTTTATATCCTGAAAAGGTGCTGAATGATGAAATGACCTTAATCAGGCAGGGAACAGAAGTTTGGGGGTGCAATAAATGTATCACAATGTCATCTGCGTATAAGGTAATTTTGGGTCCCCTTACACCAGCGAAGATACCAGAAATTAAAGTGTTCTGCCTTACTGCTTGGGCCAGCAGCTCGATTGCAATGTCACAGGGCAGGGGGCTGACGGGGTCGCCCTGCCTGTTCCCGTAGTGGAAGGGAAACTTGTCAGATCTCAGCCGATTAGTCAGAACCGCCGCAGTCAAAGTGTTATACAGAACACTAATCTAATTCACAAAATTATCGCCTAGTCCAAATTCCTCAAGAGCATAGAAACAATACGACTACTCAACCTGGTCGAATGCTTTCTCGGCGTTGAGAGACAGCACAAGTGCTTGGTCCTCCTTAAAACTGGTTTGGTCCTCCTTGATGGCAGCACCATCTCTAGGCAAAATTTAGTTAAAGGGATAGTTAAGGTTTTTTGAAGCGGGGTCATATAAAGTAGATATCTATAGGCTGTCTGTTCCCTACCGTAATTGCTGATCAGCGCAGCTTCAGTTTGAAGAAGTAGAGTGCCGCTCCAGCCCAGGCGCTCAGCTTTGTACTGCAGTCAAGATGCAAAGCGAATTTTAAGCACCTAAAATAAGGCCCACCTAAAAAAAACCTATATCAGTTCAAGTGTACGTTATATAGAGAAAATGCACACTGCTTTACATCGCCGTCAGACTGCCCTTTCTCTTTTAGCACTACATTTTTTCAACCGTAGAACCTCCGTATCAACACAACTAATATTACAAGTGGTTTCTCCAAATTCAACACAAAATGTCACTTTTAATGAACACTGCAGTGTCAAAATTATTCAACCCCTTCATGACAAGCATCTTCAGTACCTAGTAGAGCACCCTTTTGCTGTTATGACCTGCTGCAAACGTGATGCATAGCCAGACACCAGCTTCTGGCAGCATTCCTGAGCAATCGTAGCCCATTCCTCATGGGCAAAGGTCTTCAGTTCACAAATATTCTTGGGTTTGCGTGCTGCAACCGCCTTTTTTAAATCCCACCAGAGATTTTCAATAATGATAATAATAATAATAATAAAAATACATAAACATTTTTACAGCGCCTTTCAGGGTACCAAAGGACACGTAACAAAGTGGAACAAACAGAACAAAGAATAAACAGATAAACAAATAATACATATAAGATAAAGAAACAGAAAAGTTGGTTGATTGATGGGGCTGGATCTAGAGCTGATAGGCTTAATTAAAAAGATGTTTTTACGTCTCTTTTGAAAGTCTCCAGAGAAGTCAGTTTGCGGGTTTCAGCTGGGAGAGTGTTCCAGAGAGTGGGGGCTGTCACACAGAGGGCTCTGTCGCTTCTGTGTGGTTTGCAGTTTGGTGAGAGGGATGGAGAGCTGGTGTGTGCCTGATGAGCGCAGCGTCCTAGACTGGGTACAGCGATGGAGGAGGTCAGACAGATATTGGGGGGCCAGAGAATGGAGAGATTTATAGGTCAGGAGGAGAATTTTGTGAGTGATGCGTGATTTAACTGTGAGCCAGTGAAGGCGGATGAGAGTGGGGGTGATGTGTTGCCAGGGCTTGGTGCTGCTGAGGACCCTGGCAGCAGAGTTCTGCACATACTGGAGCCTGTCCAGGGTTTTGGAAGGGAGCCCAGACAGGACTCCATTACATGGTCCAGTCGGGAGCTGATGAAGGCATGGATGAGGGTCTCAGCCACAGGAGATGTTTTTTAGATGGTAAAAATCTGATTTTGTCATGGATTTCAGTGTTTCCTCTAGGATTTTTTCAGCAGCGGGGGCAGGTTCTCCGGGGAGCCGTGGCGACGTAAACAAATGACACTTGACTGCAGATTTTACTTTTATGCCCAGCATAATCCCCCTTTTTATTGAATGGCTGGCATGGAAAATGACTTTTTAAAGGCTAAATGTAAAATAAAAAATAACAACAAAAATACAGCAATAATATAGAAAAAAATAAAACAATAAATAATAATTTCTTGATGGGGCTGTAGAATCAGTGGCAAAGTTTGCATCTCTCTCTCCTGCACCATCACTTTGATCTCCTGCTCCTTCACTCGGCTCTCCCCTGCTGTACTCTGCTCTCCTTCACTTTGCTCCACTGCTCCTCTGTCTAATGTTACTTGTCTTATATGAGATAGATCATTTACACTCACATCACATCTGATTACAAGTGTGAACACAATTTTTTACCGAACCATCATCATTTGAGTCGGTAAAAGGCTAATGATACCTGACTAGCGTCATCTTCATCAGGTGTCTTTCTCTTCTTTGAGAAATATTTGAACAAGCTCAGCTGAAAATGCTGTCAGCAGTTACATCATGGCGTGTATATATTCGCTTAATGCTATCAATTAGTTTACTCACGTTAGCGACACTGAGTTGAGTTGGCACCGGGCCCAATTAATTAAGCTAACGATATGTTATGTAACCTTAGCTGGCCATCAATATTTTGCGAATGTCTATTGAACTTATAAAATCTATTGTAAGTTTCTTAAGCTAATAAGTCTACCTTTTTTTCCGGTGAGTTGTTGCCCTATTTTCAAGATGACACTCCTCTGACTCTCCGACCTGGTGCCTGGGTGCTTGACGTGATGTCACTTTCAAAGCTGCGCTCTCGCGAGTAATTAACGTCGATGGCACCAGCAAGTTCTGGGGGGGGGGGGGGGGGGGGGGGGGAATCTCCAAAGAGTATATACTGAGCAAGATAGTTATCTAGTTTACCTCAGCACTCGTGACACCTGACCCAGTGCAGGACTCTGCTGTGAAGGTGGAGATATGATGCGGCGGTGGTGTATTTGCGACAATTTAAAAAAATAATGAAATTTGAAGGAGCGGCCGCTAGGATTTAGGAGTGGCGTGCCGCCACTCCTAAATGAATGTAGAGGAAACACTGGATTTTATGTTTGATTGGAAAGATAGCGTGGAATCAAGGATGACACCCAGGTTGCGGACTTCCTCGTATGGGGAGATAGTGCAGCCATCCACGTCCAGGAGAAGATCTCCAACCTTCTGGGGCAGCGCCTTGGAGGCCACAACCATGAGCTCTGTTTTATTGGTGTTTAGTTTAGTAGGTTTGATGTCATCCAAAGTTTTATATCATGCAGGCAGTTGACGAGTGACTGTGGGGGTAGCTGGGTGGATGGTTTGGTGCAGAGATATAACTGAGTATCATCAGCATAAGAATGGAAGTTGAGACCATGTTTGAGAATTATCTGACCAATGGGGAGCATGTAGATGGTGAAGAGGAGGGGTCCAAGTACAGAGCCTTGAGGCACGCCCTGGTTGACTGGAGCTGGGGTGGAACTGGAGTCTCCAATGCTGACAGACTGTTTCCTGTTTGTTAAATAGGACTGGAACCAGGAGAGTGCTGTACCGGTGAGACCAAGGTAGTCAGATAGGCGAGTAAGGAGAATGGTGTGGGAGATTGTGTCAAAGGCTGCAGAGAAATCCAGGAGGATCAGAATACTGCCAGAATCTGCAGCGATGAGGAGGTCGTTGGTGATCTTGATGAGGGGGCAGTTTCTGTGCTATGGCGTGCCCTGAAGCCAGACTGAAGGAGTTCATAGAGCTCATGGTTGGACATGTGCTGATGGAGTTGGGCAGCAACTGCTCTTTCCAGGATTTTGCTTAGGAAAGGAAGGTTGGAGATCGGCCTGTAGTTATGTAAGTCATCTGTGTCCAGGCCTGGCTTCTTGAGGATGGGGGTCACTGAAGCTGTTTTGAAGGTGGACGGTACCATGCCAGATTCTAGGGATGAGTTGATAATGTCCATCATGAGGGGTCATAGGGCAGGCAGGGAAGACTTCACAAGAGTTGTTGGCATGGGGTCCAGAGAGCAGGTGGAGGCTTTTGCCTGGGAGACCAACTTAGCGACAGAAATAGAGTCCACAGGAGAGAAGGAGGGAGAGAGCTCTGGGGCAGGCGAACAGTGGGAGGATCAGTTGTCTGTGTCTGAGGTGCATATGGTGGGGTGGTGGCAGATGCCAGGAGTTGCTGGTGAATGGTAGCCACCTTTTCCTGGAAGAAGTCTAGGAACTTAAAGCAGAGGTCAGGGGCACCAGAAAGCTGGGGGACATCACAAGGGCTAAGGAGCCGGTTAATGGTGGAGAATAACATTCTGGGGTTATTTTGCTGGTCTGCAATGAAGGTGGTGTAGTAGTTTGTTTTGGCCTTGGAGAGAGCTTTTTATAAGACCTAACGTGGTCTTTGTAGGCTTCATGATGGACGGTGAGGCCAGATCATTTATAGAGCCTCTCCAGGCAGACCATTAGTCTTTAGGGTGCGGAGTTCAATGGTGAACCAGGGGGCAGAATGGGTAAATGAGACAGTCCGGGTTTTAAGAGGGGCAAGGGAGTCAAGACCTCAGGAGCAGCATCCAGTGAGGCGTTGAGGGGGTCAGAGGCCTGGTGGGTTTCCAGGATATTGGTCAGGGCCAGAGTGTTCACTGTCTTGATGTTACTGTATGTGATGTTTCGACTTATGCGCTGCTTGGGCACAGGGACAGGAATAGTGAAGAGGACAGCATAGTGATCAGAAACAGTGAGGTCCAGGCATTGTAGATGGGAAGGAGCTGTGCCTGTGGAGCACACCAGATCCAGTGTGTGGCCTTTGACATGGGTCGACCTTTAACATGCTGTGTGATGTTGAAGCAATCCAGGAGTGACAGGAATTCAGAGGCAAAGGGGCAGCTGGTGTAGTCCACATGGATGTTGAAATCACCAAGCAGGAGTGTAGATGTAGACATAGAGCAGGTGGAGGTGAGTAGCTCGGACAGCTCAGACAGGAAGGTGGAGGAGGCTTTTGGAGCGTCCTCTCACATCTTCCTCTCGCATCTTCCATTTTCAGTGGGTTCAAGTCAGGCGACTGTGATGGCCACTCTAGTATCTTCCAGGACTTCTTCTGAAACCAAGGAATTGAGGAATTCTATTCAGGCGGTTGAATATCTTTGAGAGTGCAAGTGCTAATCATAGAAAGTAGGATTTAGTGTTGAATTTGGATAAAATCCTTGTTAATATTGGTTTTATTTAACCATTTTAAATTGTCTTGTGTGATTTGTTTATTGCAAACACTTGAAAAATGTTACATTTTGCCAAATAACCCTAAAATGCAGTGGTGGTTGAATAATTTTGATTGCAACTGCACACTTGAACTGATATGATTTTTTTAGGTGGACGTGTTTTAGGTGCTTAAAATTCGCGTTGCATCTGGACTCCGTTCCACTGCAGTACAAACTGAACGTCTGGGCTGGAGTGGCTCTCTGCTTCTCCAAACAGGCAGCGCTGATTGGCAACTTACGGTAGGGAAACAGAACGATATATAGATATGTACTTTATATGACCATTCCTTTAAGTAGGTGTCGGCCTGTAAGAAGTGCAGATATCCAGGCATTTCCTTTTTTTTTTTTTTTTTTTTTTGGCCTTTTATGGCTTTATTGACAGCTCAGCTGAAGAGGGGGACAGGAACAGGGTGAGAGAGGGGGAGTGACACGCAGGAAGGGACCCCAGGCGGGAGTCGATCCCGGGTCCGCTGCAGAGCCTCAGACATGGGATGCCAGCTCTACCAACTGAGCTAAACGGACCCCCATTTTCCTTTCTTAAGGATGAGAGAAATATTGGCCTCCCAAAGGGATTAAGATAGGATCCCATTTCAAATGACTGATCAAGCATAGACGCAGAGGGTCTAAAAGAATACTACTAAACTCACATCCAAATCCATCTGGCCCTGGAGCCTTGCCGGTAGGCATAGTTTTCAAAGCAAGTAGCGCTTCCTCTTCCTTCCTAGTAATTGGGGGATTTATTTTTGATCCTCCGTAGATTTAGGGAGTCTCAAATTTGCAAAAAAATAAAGCATAAGGGCCAGGGCATTGTCAGGCTGTTTTGAACTATATAGATTGGAATAAAATGATGCAAAGTGTTTATTAATGGTTCTAGTATTGAAATATCTAACACCATTAGAATCAGTTATAGAAACTATATTTTGAGAATCTGCCCTCTCCTTGACAAGATTAGCAAGGTATCTTCCAGACTTATCCCTAAACTCATATAGTTTCTGCCTGGCAAATTTAAGGGACTGTTCAGAGTCCTGAGTCAGAAAAGTATTCAATGCAGCACGTGCGGATAACAGTTGTTCACGCTGTTCATTCTTCCAACTACTTTTGGATGCAACAAAAGACGCAATCAGTCCACACGAGAATTTTACACATCTACCGGAGGACAGAGGGACTATCTGTGGATGGTGAGTTGATAGAGTAAAAAAATCTTGAATTCTGAAGTAAATTAGGAAGTAAACTTGTCATCTTTGAGGAGATAAGGTTGAAATCTCCAGTGCCGTGACAATGCCCTGTCCTCAGCGAGAGATTATACCAAATATAGGGAGGCATCGTCTGACAATACAAGTTGCCTATCGAACATAATAAAGCAAGAGACACCTTTGAGGAGGGGATGAAAATATAATCAATTCTGATATAGTTTTTATGTGGGGCCAAAACAAAAGTGAACTCTGAATCAGTAGGGTGAAGCTGCCTCCACACATCAGAATATTCAATAACATGACATATATTAGTGAGCAACCTCACTTGCTTAGAAGGGGGCAAAATGTCAGATTGAAGTTTGACAAAAAAAAGAGGGTGCCAGGACGGCAGCGAGCAGAGGAAACATCTGCTAACGTGAGTGGTCCAAAAACTTTATTTTTAGCAAACTCTGTGTATACAAACAATGCTCTCAATGCTCCTGTTCATGTGTAGAGACCCTGGTGATACTACGAGCAAAGTTTCATGTTGTGGCGATCCTTATAGTATTTTTAAAAATAGCAATTTTGATGCTAGAGTAAGAGTGCCCCAGCACTCCATTGAAAATGAGCTTGCCCGAAAATGAAACTACAGTTAATCTTAAAAGTGCCTCTTTTGTCGTAATGCTTTAACACAAAGGTTTGACTTGTATACATTCACAAAAAGCCTAGGTAACATTTCGGCAATAGTTTTGCTTTAAGTCTTATACACATGTCATGTCCTGAGCTAAACACATAAACTACACTAAACAAGCACACATGTATGGAGGACCAAACCTGACATAAGAATAAATAAATACATAAATAAATAAATAAATACATTCTGAAATAAATAAATAAATGTTAATAAATAAATGCATAAATAAATAAATGCATAAATAAATGAATAAATAAATAAATGCTGAAATAAATGTATAAATAAATAAATAAAAGTATAAATAAAAGAATAAATGCTTTTTATTTATTTCTACATTTCTGTTCACCTACATGTATTTATTTCTGTATTTCTGTTTACCTACATTTATTTTTTCTGTATTTCTGTATTTCTGTTCACCTACATATATTTATTTCTGTATTTCTGTGTCCATATGTAAATGAGGAGGTAGGAGGTCCTAACCTAAAAAGCATTTATTCTTTTATTTATACTTTATTTATTTATTATACATTTATTTCAGCATGTATTATTTCAGCATTTATTTATGCATTTTTATTTATGCATTTATTTTTTTATACATTTATTTATTTATTTCAGCATTTATTTATGTATTTATTTATGCATTTATGCATTTATTTATTTATGTATTTATTTATTTATTTATACTTATGTCAGGTTTGGTCCTCCATACACATGTACAACAGAGAAAAACAAATTGAGGGTCTTTCCCTAAATAAACAGGGACTCTTCACCATACAAGCACATTTGAAAGTCACCAAGAGCGAACTGACGGCATATGATGAATAGCGTGCCAAGAAAACTAAAAGAGTCCTCGCTGTTTGAGTGATCGAAATAAGGTGGAAAAGAAATATTTAAGTTACGAGCAGTTGTGCCACTCGGTTAAGAAATGTTTAATATGTTCAAAATGTTCAGAGCATTCAAGAGTAGGCTACTATGACCTACCAACGTGAGTGTCAAAACTACTGCGGCTGTTGCAGAAAAAGTGTCCCAAACCAGACAAACAGAACTCCGTGCTCGGCCAAGTTATCATCCAGGAAAAGAGTCAATAGCCCTTTTTAGATAAAAAGGCGGCACATTTGCTCCAAGGTAAGGACGGCAATAAAACAGAGGCGTAATAGTCCTCCTTTTCCAAATCCGCCTCTGAGGTAGGCGTAAACATGTGACGTGACGTGAAGCTCGAAGTTGGGCTGTGTACGTGACGAAGAATTTGTCTTCAAAATAAGAGCTTTACATTGCACCCCATTGGAGTTTAGAACTGGGTTCTAAGCAGGGGGGCTTTTAATTTGAAAGTAGTGACCGTTCTTAGCCTGCCGACACAACAACAAGCTAACACAACCAAACAGCTACAGAGATCAAGGAGACGCTAGCATCTCCTGGATCTCAGCGGCTGTCCAGTTGTTCATCTTAATATCCGCAGATGAAATGATGGACTGACTGCTGTGATCAGCTGTTTTAAAACTCCCCGGCTGTGGGTCGCACAACAGTGCAGGTCATTGACACCTCTGCCCACCTCACGCAGAGGCCGGCACATTGCCGCCTCGTTTTTAGATAGCAGGCGAGGCAGGAAATAAGTGTACCCTCCGAGACGGAAAATCGGCGGACCAAAACAGACCCCCAATTTGCCGGCCTCTGTCTAAAACCGCAGACCGAGTCGCCAAAAGGACGGGCAAAACTGTCTAAAAACGGCTAATGAAAGCGCGTACCTCCTTTCGAGGTGAAAAACCTCTATTGGAGCCTCCGTGTGTCACCTGCAGAGTAGCCGGGAACAGCATAGCATACGGCATCCCTCGCTCTAGCAGCCGCTGTTTCACCACATCGTATGCCTTGTGTTTTTTCATCACCGTTGAGGAGAAATCACTGTAAAAAGAGACCCTGGATCCGTTGTAGATTAAGCCACCATCCTGGCTGGCCTGGCGTGCTGCTTCCATAACCCTGTATTTGTCTCTGAACGCGTGGAATCGTAGCAGCAGCGACCTGGGGCCCCTGTTCGGGTCCGGTTTCGGTTCGAGAGTGCGGTGGGCTCTCTCCAGCTTTCTGTGGCCGGCCTTTATGTCAACTTTAGGACGCGAGGGTTGCCATGACTCGAAAAACTCTGCCGGCTGCCCAGTCTCTGTATCCTCTGCCAAGCCGACAACCCTAATATTTAGGTGCCTACTATAGTTCTCGGCCATGTCCAAACTCTCTGTAAGGGCGCTTGACCTGCTTTTCCAGCTCCACAATCCTCGGCTTTTGTGCTGCGGCAGAGTTTTCAACTGCTATTAGCTTGTGGATAGTCTCAGCCAGAAAGCTGTGTTTTTTATCGATAACTTTTCATAATGTTGGAGGTCATTACGCTCAGAGCTTTAGCAAGGGCAGGGTGTTTAAGACTGTATTTAGTCCTATTAAGACGTGTTAAAGAGGCTTAAAAGAAATATTTTCCAGGATGCGCGTCATGCTGCAGAGGGAGAGATTTATACCAAACTCAACCAGAAGATCGATGAATTTATCCAGTTGGCAGACTATGAATGGGGAATGGCTGAGTCAGACGGTCGTGCCTCTGGATACCTCATGGACCTGATCAACTTTCTTCGGTCTACTTTCCAGGTGTTCACACACCTCCCGGTGAGTCTCGTCATCCTACTAACCTCTGACCCACTAAACCTGTCGCTTTTCTCTTGGTATTGTGGGATTGCCTTCTTGGTTTTTAGACTCATTTTAGCTGCTGTCAAATGGTTTGTGTCAGTGTTGATTGTGTTTTTGTTGAGTTAATAGGATCCTATATTTCCTATTTCTTATGTCTTTCCATTTTTCCTTGATTCCAAACTGTCTCCTGCTGTTTTGCCACTGTATGTTCATCACATCCTTATTTAAATGTGTGCACTGTCTAAAAACAAAAAATGTTTAATGTTGTGAATTTAAAGTTGAACTGATTATGTGTTGGGATTGTGATCTGTCCACATGCATGTTAAGTGTGCTGTTACCAACTCGTAGACTACCTTTTACACATGCTGACATGACACATTTGTTGATATCAAAGGTCAGTGTGAAGGTCAGTAAATGTGTGTTCTGTCCAAGATAGCTGACAGCTACAGCCTGTTCAGTGCCTGCTCTTCTCTCAACGTCTCTTTTCATGTCTTGAATGAGTTCCAGCTTTTTTGTTTTATTTTTCAAGAATGTTTTGTGTCTTCCCGTCCACACACCCTGTTATAAACAGCTGTTACTAATTTGTTTTCTAGCAGTGTAATTCCTTGATTAATTTGACTTGTCAAGCATGCAAGATATCTCCAGTTGAATTTACCTCCTCCTGTCCATTTATTCTTGCCACATTTCTTTTCCTGTCCTTTCCCTCTTTCCCTCCTTCCCTCCCCCTCTTCCATTTTTGGTTGGTTTGGGTGTGTCTCTGCTCAGAATAACAACAATGACCATGCGTCGATGTCGGTGAGTATTCCTGCCTGGCTGTTACAAAATTATGCTGCCATTCTACAGGCAGAGAGGAAATGAAAAGCATGCTTATGTTTGAAAGTAGAAAGCTCCCCTGATCCAGACTTGTGGGTTTTTCTCTCACCTCTAACCTTTAGGATGACATTAAAGGATGTTGTTGACATTGACTTTTTAGCAACAACCACCACAGCTGAAAGCTAAAGCCAGACAGGAACGTCCTCTAATGATTGTTAGATGCTGGCCAAGAATGCTTATTCACATATCTCAACCTCTCTTTGAAATAGTCAATCTTTTGTTCCATAAGACATGGTTTTAATAGCTAGTATTACTTCTTTACTTTCACTTCTGTTCTCGCTTGAAATACAATTGTCACACAAGCTGTTACCAAGTTCCAGAATGTATTCCATACTCCACTTGAATCAAATGTCAGGGCATCAGGGTCCTGTGTTCAGACACCTTAAAGGGATATTCCGGCGTAAATTCAATCCATGGTCTAACACATCGTGACACCGAGTAAGACACATAATGATACATTTTCATCCTTGAGCTGCGGAACTCTACTGCACTCAGTAATCGACTCGTCAGGGCTTCCCCACAACGAGCAAGCTGCTGCAGGACAGTGGTTGAGATGTGTTGTCTTTTCAATAGAAATCCGGCAAAGCTAGCAGATGTTGCCCCGAATAATGTGCATGCACCCTATTTGTACTGTTGCTGAAGTTTGCTGCTGTTCTGAGCATTGTTTGTGGCTATGAGTGGCTTTTTGATGGCGGTTACTTGTTGGAGGCACACACTGCAGTGTGTTGTTATCGTGCGGTCTTTTCTGAGGTTGCGAAAACTATATAAGCTAGCGATCGGAAAACTTGATCTCTCGAGGGGGGGTCTTACTCGGTGTCACGGAAGTGTTAGACCATGGATTAAATTTACGCCGGAATATCCCTTAATGATTACATCTCATCCACCACTGTCTGTTTGCACACATTAGACCAGTTGCATGGTTTTGTAACTTAAAGGGATATTCCGGTGTAAGTTTAATCCATGGTCTAAATCACCGTGAAACTGTGTTGGACTCCCTCTCGAGAGATCAAGTTAGCAGACCGCTAATTTATAGAGTTTATCAACCTCAGAAACGACCGCACGACAGCAATACATTGCAGTAAATGGTCCAAATATAAACCGCCACCAAAAAGCCACAAATAATGCTCAGAACAGCACCAAACTTCAGCAACAGTGCAAATAGGGTCTCAGCACATAGTCCGGGGCATCTAACCTCCGCTAGCTTAGCTGGATTTCTACTGAAAAGCTGACAAAATGTACCACTCTTCTGCAGCAGCTTCCTGTTGACGGGAAGTCCCGAAGACTCGATTACCGAGTGCAGTAGAGTTCCGCGGCTCATGTATGAAAATGTATGATTATGACTCCATGGAAAAGCAATCAAAGTTCATATGTGTCTTACCTGCCAGTTTATAACAGTTATTATCGAGAGCGGACAGGGAGGAGAACGGAATTGAGCATTTCTAATCGCACTCGGTAATCGTCGCGTCGGGACTTCCCCGACCCGGAAGCTGATGGAGGAGAGTTGAAATCTGTTTTTTAGCTACCCAATAGCTTTCCCTAGCTAGCTAGCGGAGGTTAGATGCCCCGGACTATGTGCTGAGACCCTATTTGTACTGTTTGCTGAAGTTTTGTGCTGTTCTGAGCATTATTTGTGGCTTTTGGTGGCGGTTTATATTTGGATCCATTTACTGCAGTGTATTGTTGTCGTGCGGTCGTTTCTGAGGTTGATAAACTCTGTGAATTAGCGGTCTGATAACTTGATCTCTCGAGAGGGAGTCCTAACACAGTTTCACGGTGATTTAGACCATGGATTAAACTTAAACCGGAATATCCCTTTAATCGCATGCTGCATTCCAGACAACTTGGAACTCAGAAATATCCCACCCCCCACGAGACAAGTACAATGGAACGCCACTTAAAGTTGGACTTCCTAATTTTAAACATCCATCTACCTTACTTCACGAGGGAGACATTTTCTGACTTCGCACAACAATAGCAGCAGCTGTAGAGAGGGGGTAGGATGTATTTGTAGACTACAGGATTTATACTAGGCTAGTGAACAGAATGTTAAGAAAACTATATGTCTGTATAAGTGCCATAAAATAAATTTATAGTTGCATCTGTTACCTTATGTGTTGGTTATACATGGAGACTGCACTGCTGAGGGTTCACTTGTGCGAACACTTGCCAAAGCGACACCAGTTTGTCACAGTCAACCAAATTCTGGCTTAGGCCTGACATTGTGAACCTGAGCGCTCGGAGGGAGAAGTTTGAATTTCAACTAGAAAATTAACTTTGACTGGAATGCAACATAAAGGTTTAACTTTTGTCTTAACGGTTCAAATCCAGCAGTAGAGACAAAAATGAAACCTTACAAGCCCAGGTGTGTTCGATCTGAGCAAATTTACACTGACCAGACACTCTGTCTCTTTCTGTTAGCCTGTCTTTCTTTTCCTATGTCATCCAATTATAAGAGCTGAAGATTCCTGCTTGGTTGGGACCAGTCTGATCCTGTATCAGGTTCAGTAGTTCGTCCATTGGATATAGGACTGATCCAGATTCCGTAGTCTACATTGCTCTATTATTATGTTCAGTAGCACAAATCAGCTGGTCAGGTTGTGTAAACATTAGAAACAGAGGGCATCAAATACATGATCTCTGTGATTAACCTCAAAGTAGATTGTAGACACCTTCACGATTGATCTTGCTCTTCATTCTTCATACAGCTGCTTTCCTGGGTTAGCCAATTACAACACCATGAATCTAGCTTATTTGAAGCGTATGGAAACTTGACAGTTGAAAGTTGTGCATCAGTTATGGGACACTTTTGGCCGCGCCAAGTCAAACAGGTCACACTGATTAACATTTCCATTGCCAGTTTTACTGCACCAAGTTGAGCCACATCAAACCCAGGATGGACCCTCAGAGCAGGGCCAGACCATGCCTGCCCCACCTCCTAGCGGGTTGCAGTAACCTGGTTGCCAACCCATGACAACCGCCTTCTACTTATCAAACGAGACTGTGTGAGGAGACTCAACCCATTACTGTTCGGTTCTCAGTCATTTTGCAGTTTCTTGGTGAATCTTTATGGTTGAAGTTTAGTTTCTCGTAATTGTTCCTGTTCATTCTGTCAGACATCTGCAGCATTTTACTGTTTATTCTTGTTTACATTTAGCTGTTTAAAAGTTACTGCTGGTGAGAACCCATCACGACTTTCATTATGAGGAATCTATGGGAAGGGTCGTCATCAGTTTAAGACACACCTTCAAGCACGTTCCCCTTTATGTAATATAGGTGCATATCCCTGCCTCGCTGGGCTGATATGTCGAGTGAAACCGAGTCAAGCCGATCCAGAACTTTCGTCTGGAAGATCCTCATTGGTAAACAGTCCCTAAGTTAGCTAGCAGTCTATGTAGAGTCAGTATAATGCATTTCCAGCGTCAGCAGGTCTGACACCACATTTTGCATGTCTCCATCAGTGATTTGTGTTTTTCGCTATCATATCTTATCGTTGGTATGACTGATGCGCTCTTCAGTGTTTTCTTGTTTTGTTTCTTCATACAGCTCTCTATATCAATAACATTGCTTGCTGAGTGTTATTCTTGACATCACATCAACCCTGGGTTTGAGAGTGCATGAGCATCTGTGAGAATGGTTTGTGTTGATCTGTTGTTCTGTCCTGTTTAACACTATTAGTAATTTAAAGATGCATTCAGAGTTACTGTTCGCACTTCAAACTCTTGAGAAGTTAAAATGTATCCCCTTACAAAAGCAGTTGAAATACTAACTATTCTAATTAGCCTTGAAGTGATCCATGTGTGTAGTTATTGATTGTGCCTAACCTGCACGCGTTGGGCTATCTGTGGTTTTTGTTTTATGTGTGAGGGTTTTTAAGGAACACACGTTGGCAGATTAACAGCTGAATTAATGCTCTCATAGCTTTCAGTGAGAAATTGATATATTATCGTTTGATGAAATTTATGAAAATGTAAAGCTGTTCATGTGTGAGTTTCTGTTGCAGGGGTTGGGAACCTTTATGTCTTGTAAAGCATGCTTAGCTGTTGAAGATATATTTTTGATTAGATTAATCACACATTATAATGTCGTAAATCAATACGATGAGGCTAATATCAAAACATAAAACAAGGACTTAGCAGGAACTCAAACCTATGTCAGCTTAATTGCTACTTTAATCAATACTCTTTCTGTCTGTCTGCCCACCTAAAAACATTTAGCCACTTACTCCTGGTGCTATTTAGCCAGGCCTAACCTAAACTCTAATTCATCACTGGAATCAGAGTCATCAGGCATATCCTGCTTTTATGCTAGAGTATGTAGCTTCGCAGTCTGTTTTTGAACATACCAAGCATCACTTTAATGTCAAAACTAGATATAACCAGTGCTGACTGGGTACAAAGAGTACAGGGCTGCACTTAATGATTTGTTTTTGTTTGTTGATTATGTATCCACTTATTTATTTATCCATTATTCTAAAGGTTATTTTTTGCTGATTGATTCATATAACAATTAATTTACCCAAAATGAATATCAAAAAACTTAATTCAATCACCTTATAGTCATCATCTAATTTCCATGTGGCTGCTGTGTTATGATATCAATAATAGGGTTTCTGATCAGAAGACAGAAAATAAGTGAAACTATGTACAGACCATAACAGCTGTGTTGCATTAGTTCAAGACACTTTCTCATTCATACATGACCTTTAAAGTAAACAGGAAATATGAAACACTAGATGACACATGGTTCTATGTTAAGTTATTCGGCAGTGCCGAAATCACCTTAACATGGGTTTGATGAAGAAACTGTTGGGTTTGCAGAAAGATCTATGTAGCAAAGGCCAGATTGATTTATTTTTGTGGGTAGGCCTTATTTTAGGTATCAAAAATATGTATTGCCATATACGTATTATTCTGTCCACAGCAGTGCATTGATTTATTCCAACATGCCACACACAAGGACCGCAGAGGGATATTCCCACAACTTTGGGAGTGTCCAGGCTCACCATTCAATTCAGTTCTGATATAGAATGCTACAGTGCAATTTAAAAAGATTATCGATGCATCTTGAGCATTAAAAATGTGTGATTTCTTTACGTGATTAATTTTTTGTCAGTGTGATTACTACTTTTTTTAATCCATATTTAAGATAAACTGATAGATGTTACTTCCCTCATATTTGCTCACACTCAGCCATCTTCATCAAAACTAGTAGTAGCCACGCTTAAAACATTAACACGATGCAACATTACCTGGACATCTGTAATGCCTTGGCCTCACTTCACAACTTTCAAAGGTGTAAAATGAAACAATTTTCTGTAGTGTCATCTGAAGTGTTGCAGTAATTGTGCTCTGCACACTAGTGGGGCACCGCACCAAACAGCACAGGAAAGACACAGTCCAAGCTGTTTGTGTGCTGATTTGCACGAAAAACAATGAAGAGAAAGGAAAAATGTTTGGGAAGGTGGATTAGGATGAAGGGCTTGTGTGTAGAATGAAATCAACTATTGGACTCACTCTCTGCACACAGATGGTTGAGAGAGCCATTGCACATGACAGATGACAGAGGGAGAAAGAAGAGCAGTGTCTTCTCTCATAGGCTGTAGTGTCTACAACCTACGTCTGTAACAAGTCCCTGAGCTGTCTCTGAGCTGTCTCTGAGCTGACTCTGAGTTGTCTCTGAGCTGTCTCTGAGTTGTCTCTGAGTTGTCCCTGAGCTGTCTCTGAGCTGTCTCTGAGTTGTCTCTGAGCTGTCTCTGAGTTGTCTCTGAGTTGTCTCTGAGTTGTCCCTGAGCTGTCTCTGAGCTGTCCCTGAGCTGTCCCTGAGTTGTCTCTGAGCTGTCTCTGAGCTGTCTCTGAGTTGTCTCTGAGTTGTCTCTGAGCTGTCCCTGAGCTGTCTCTGAGCTGTCTCTGAGCTGTCTCTGAGTTGTCTCTGAGCTGTCTCTGAGCTGTCTCTGAGCTGTCTCTGAGTTGTCTCTGAGCTGTCTCTGAGCTGTCTCTGAGTTGTCTCTGAGTTGTCTCTGAGTTGTCCCTGAGCTGTCTCTGAGCTGTCCCTGAGCTGTCCCTGAGTTGTCTCTGAGCTGTCTCTGAGCTGTCTCTGAGTTGTCCCTGAGCTGTCTCTGAGCTGTCCCTGAGCTGTCTCTGAGCTGTCCCTGAGCTGTCTCTGAGCTGTCTGAGCTGTCTCTGAGTTGTCCTGAGCTGTCTCTGAGCTGTCCCTGAGCTGTCTCTGAGCTGTCCCTGAGCTGTCTGAGCTGTCTCTGAGCTGTCCCTGAGCTGTCCCTGAGCTGTCTCTGAGCTGTCTCTGAGCTGTCCCTGAGCTGTCCCTGAGCTGTCTCTGAGCTGTCTCTGAGCTGTCCCTGAGCTGTCCCTGAGCTGTCTCTGAGCTGTCTCTGAGCTGTCCCTGAGCTGTCTCTGAGCTGTCTCTGAGCTGTCCCTGAGCTGTCCCTGAGCTGTCTCTGAGCTGTCTCTGAGCTGTCTCTGTGCTGTCTCTGTGCTGTCTCTGTGCTGTCCCTGAGCTGTCTCTGAGCTGTCCCTGAGCTGTCCCTGAGCTGTCTCTGAGCTGTCCCTGAGCTGTCTCTGAGCTGTCTCTGAGCTGTCTCTGAGTTGTCCTGAGCTGTCCCTGAGCTGTCCCTGAGCTGTCTCTGAGCTGTCCCTAGCTGTCCTGAGCTGTCTCTGAGCTGTCCCTGAGCTGTCCCTGAGCTGTCCCTGTGCTGTCCCTGTGCTGTCTCTGAGCTGTCTCTGAGCTGTCCCTGATCTGCCTGAGCTGTCTCTGAGCTGTCCCTGAGCTGTCTCTGAGCTGTCTCTGAGCTGTCCCTGAGCTGTCTCTGAGCTGTCTCTGAGCTGTCTCTGAGCTGTCCCTAGCTGTCTCTGAGCTGTCTCTGTGCTGTCCCTGTGCTGTCTCTGAGTTGTCTCTGAGCTGTCTCTGAGCTGTCTCTGAGCTGTCCCTGTGCTGTCTCTGTGCTGTCTCTGTGCTGTCTCTGAGCTGTCTCTGAGCTGTCCCTGAGCTGTCTCTGAGCTGTCTCTGAGCTGTCTCTGAGCTGTCCTGAGCTGTCCCTAGCTGTCTCTGAGCTGTCTCTGAGCTGTCCCTGAGCTGACTCTGTGCTGTCTCTGAGCTGTCTCTGAGCTGTCTCTGTGCTGTCCCTGAGCTGTCCCTGAGCTGTCCCTGAGCTGTCTTGAGCTGTCTCTGAGCTGTCTCTGTGCTGTCTCTGAGCTGTCCTGAGCTGTCTCTGTGCTGTCCCTGAGCTGTCTCTGTGCTGTCTCTGAGCTGTCCCTGAGCTGTCTCTGAGCTGTCCCTGAGCTGTCCCTGAGCTGTCTCTGAGCTGTCCCTGAGCTGTCCCTGAGCTGTCTCTGAGCTGTCCCTGAGCTATCTCTGAGCTGTCTCTGAGCTGTCCCTGAGCTGTCTCTGAGTTGTCTCTGAGCTGTACCCTGAGCTGTATCTGAGCTGTCCCTGAGCTGTCCCTCGAGCTGTCCCTGAGCTGTCCCTGAGCTGTCTCTGAGCTGTCCCTGAGCTGTCTCTGAGCTGTCCCTGAGCTGTCCCTGAGCTGTCCTCTGAGCTGTCTCTGAGCTGTCTCTGAGCTGTCCCTGGAGCTGGTCCCTGAAGCTGTCTCTGTGCTGTCTCTGAGCTGTCTCTGATGCTGTCTCCTGATGCTGTCCCTGAGCTGTCCCTGAGCTGTCTCTGAGGTCTCTGCGCTGTCTCGGCTGTTCTGTCTGTCCTGAGCTGCTCTGTGCTGTCTCTGTGCTGTCCTCTGAGCTGTCTCTGTGCGTGTCTCTGATGCTGTCTCTGTGCTGTCTCTGAGCTGTCTCTGAGCTGTCTCTGAGCTGTCCCTGAGCTGTCCCTGAGCTGTCTCTGTGCTGTCTCTGAGCTGTCTCTGAGCTGTCTCTGTGCTGTCTCTGAGCTGTCTCTGAGCTGTCTTTGAATAGTTCACACATGCCAATCATCATTCATGGGAGTGGGGCTTTTTGTTGGGTAAGGTCACCAAGAACCGTTATTAAAATCCTGCAGTGTGAACGTTGCTGTATGTGTCACCATTCAGTTGGTTCAGCTATAAGGAACGTACAGCTCATTCCTACATGATCTTTGTGAAGAGAATCATAATACATCCAAGAGTATATTTTTCCCTCATTCGTCAGACACAACTGTGTTGTATGGAGCTAAATCGGGGTCACATGTTTTGTACTTGAAAAAGTAAAATTTGAAACTGAAATTTCAAGTTTTGATCTTGAATTTTGAAAAATATATCAACATATTCAAAATAAAAATAAATGTACAAAAAGTTTTTTCAGGTTAAAAATAATTATGATCAACTCTGGTAATTCTTTTGAATAAATCATTTATTTTCATTTTTCACTTTCATATGTTTTGATATTTGGGATCCTATTTCTTTTAGTTGCATGTGTTATCTTTTCAGATTCAGATCTTAGCTTTTTTTACAGTTTCAAATCTTTTTTTTACAGTTTCAAATCTTTTTTCAGTTTCAGATCTTTCTTTTACAGTTTCAGATCTTTCTTTTTCAGTTTCAGATCTTTCTTTTTTCAGTTTCAGATCTTTCTTTTACAGTTTCAGATCTTTCTTTTTCAGTTTCAGATCTTTCTTTTTCAGTTTCAGAGTTTTGACCCTGATCTAGCGTGGGGGGCGTGGCATCAACTGAGAGGGGCGTGGCATCATGACGGACAGCTCAACCAAAAGGCTACAGACCTCCCCCTGTCATGTTGCCTTCAGGGAACGTAGGATCTAAAACGATTCGGCTACGCCACATGAAACTGCTGTCAGTGACAACCTTCCATTTGCACACCATGCACGAATATCCTGCACGGCTAAAAGTGTTTTAATTTCCAAGGCTGTTTAGATGTGAGATGTGGAAGCTGTTTTAGGCAGTACTGCGGACCAGTTGTAGTACAGGAGCGACAAAATCACGCCAGATTGTGCACAGACACCTACATTTTAAGTACTGAAATGTCCGATTTCCACGTAGCACTGTGAATGCCTCGCAGTGTCCGCTGGCAATGGCGTCAGGTTCTGCTGGCTCACCTGCTGGAACCAGCACACAGTTGAGAAAAGTAAGGTTGGGACATCGTGATAAATATCAAAATGAGACGTCGTTGTGTGGTTTTTGTTCTGTAGTGTTGCCAGTGTTCTTTTACCGTTACTATAGCAACTGTTGCTACAGTAGGGTTATTATTTGTTAGCATCAAGATTAATTCTTCTTTTGTTTAGCCTATTATTTATTTTTCTGCCTCTGTTATCTCGCCTGTAATACATAAGCAGAGCATTGACGTCTAGACACACACACACACACACACACACACACACACACGAAGCTAGTGTAAGAATATAAAGTTATGTTGTTTATTCCAGGATCAACTGAAAAGAGAATTTCTCCAGAGACTGCTGACCAAGGTTTCACAGGTCATGCAGAGATTGCCACTTGATGTGCAGTACCTAAAGTTAGTCGTCAACCAGGAGATGGTCCTTTTAAGGTCACTGTCCTGCCAGATTGAGATGCCACAGGATGTGATCGATGCTTTAACTGAACTGACAACTCTTGTCAATATGGAGGACAACTCAAATCTGACCCCCAGTCAGGTGCCTATGTTGTTGCAAGGAGAATTGGGACGGCCAAAATATGACGTGTCTCCACAACACCTACAGAGCCTGATAGAAATGTCTCTACCAGTGTCATCTATTGCCAAAGTTCTGGGGGTATCTGAAAGACAGCGCATGCATGAGAATGGCCTTTCCATTAAACAGTTCTACAGTAACATTATAGATGATGAACTGGACAATTTGGTGAGGTCTGTAAAATGCAGGGCAGAATGAAAATCAGTATAAATCACTACATTTATTTACATTTAAAGTGCATTTATTTAAAAAAAAAGTTGGAAATGTCATAAGGAATCGGGAAACATATTACTTTGTAAAGCATATTCTTGCAATTAGTATTGTAGATCTGAATAGCATGTAAACATCAAATGTAAAGCATACCTGACAAGTTTATGATTTGTGTCGACATTAACCAAGTGCAGAGGACCTTGAACAGAATATGTCCTCCTTGCCACACACCCAATCCTTGTCATGCGTGAGAGCACTCCAACAGGGTCTACACGATGCATGGAGTTAGACACTCTCTTCCACTGGATACGTTGGCCCATGCCCTGCAGGATTCCCTTCATCATTCTTAGTCCCACATGTGGTGCCCTGCCTTTTACAGACCTCACCAAATTGTCCAGTCTTGCAACAACATAGGCACCTGACTGGGGGTCAGATTTGAGTTGTCCTCCATATTGACAAGAGTTGTCAGTTCAGTTAAAGCATCGATCACATCCTGTGGCATCTCAATCTGGCAGGACAGTGACCTTAAAAGGACCATCTCCTGGTTGACGACTAACTTTAGGTACTGCACATCAAGTGGCAATCTCTGCATGACCTGTGAAACCTTGGTCAGCAGTCTCTGGAGAAATTCTCTTTTCAGTTGATCCTGGAATAAACAACATAACTTTATATTCTTACACCAGCTTTGTGTGTGTGTGTGTGTGTGTGTGTGTGTGTGTGTGTGTGTGTGTGTGTCTAGACGTCAATGCTCTGCTTATGTATTACAGGCGAGATAACCGAGGCAAAAAAATAAATAATAGGCTAAACAAAGAAGAATTAATCTTGATGCTAACAAATAAGAACCCCTACTGTAGCAACAGTTGCTATAGTAACGTAAAGAACACTGGCAACACTACAGAACAAAAACCACACAACGACGTCTCATTTTGATATTTATCACGATGTCCCAACCTTACTTTTCTCACCTGTGTGCTGGTTCCAGCAGGTGAGCCAGCAGAACCTGACGCCATTGCCAGCGGACACTGCGAGGCATTCACAGTGCTACGTGGAAATCGGACATTTTAGTACTTAAAGTGTGGGTGTCTGTGTGCACAATCTGGTGTAATTTTGTCGCTCCTGTACTACAACTGGTCCTCAGTACTGCCTAAAACAGCTTCCACATCTCACATCTAAACAGCCTTGGAAATTAAAACACTTTTAGCCGTGCAGGATATTCGTGCATGGTGTGCAAATGGAAGGTTGTCACCGACAGCAGTTTCATGTGGCGTAGCGAATCATTTTAGAATAGTTCCCCTGAGGGCAACATGACAGGGGGAGGTCTGTAGCCTTTTTGGCTTTGAGCTGTCTGTCATGATGCCACGCCCCTCTCAGTTGATGCCACGCCCCCCACGCTAGATCAGGGTCAAAACTATGAAACTGAAAAAGAAAGATCTGAAACTGAAAAAGAAAGATCTGAAACTGTAAAAGAAGATCTGAAACTGTAAAAAAACTAAGATCTGAATCTGAAAAGATAAAACATACAACTGCAAGAAATAGGATCCCAAATATCAAAACAAATGAAAGTGAAAAATGAAATGATTTATTCAAAAGAATTACCAGAGTTGATCATAATTATTTTTAACCTGAAAAAAACTTTTTGTACATTTATTTTTATTTTGAATATGTTGATATATTTTCAAAATTCAAGATCAAAACTTGAAATTTCAGTTTCAAATTTTACTTTTTCAAGTACCAAAAACATGTGACCCCGATTTAGCTCCATAGTGTTGGTGTTGAAGAAGTCTGACCATCTACCCATTCCTAATCCAAAATATGTGTTTACTTCCAATATAGTGGTAGAACAGGCATGAGAGTTTGTCAAGAATAATTTCATTAATAGCTATGTTTCTGTATTTCTTGTAATTCAATTAACATGGAAGTGATGCATGGTTCATGTTTACAGGATTACAGGATGTTTTTTTCCACCCTGTCCGAGGGGGTTTGGCAGCTGTCAAATTGTCTGAGCAGACTAATTTGTTTTAAACAAACTTTTGAAAATGAAAGAAAAGCTGAAGAATGACATATCTTTGAAGAAGGCTGTCACTTACCCTCCAGGTTCTTGATCCCCTGGGTTAGATGATAGACTGTGTGAAGTGCTTGTTGCTTTGTGTGATCTATATCCACCTGTATCACCTGTTCTTCCAACACTCAAGGTGGAGCTAACAGTCAGTTACCTTTTGCCCTTGTTTCTTTATCCCCTATATCTATTTTTACTCCTACACACAAACCCTCCTATCACCTTTTAACCTTTTACTCTTGTGATGACTGTTTTCCACAATCTCTTTTACACCAATTACTTTCATCCTTTTACTTTCCTGTACTCCCAATACACATTTTTTCTACCACAAACCACCTCTCTTCCTGCTATCTTGTATATTTTCGTTGTCCTCCTCATCCCCATCATTTTTTTTCTACATCTTTCCTCCCTCTTCTGCATCCCCTCCCTGTTACCACCCTTTTTCTCCCTCCTTCTCACTGTCCCTCTATCTGCAGGGTAAGGTTGCCCAGACAGCTTGTATGTCAGCTTGCAAACATCTGTCCACATCACTGATGCAGATGCTGCTGGACACAGAACTCAAACAGATCAGTATGGGGGCCATTCAGCAATTCAACTTAGACGTCATTCAGTGTGAATGTAAGTTAAAATGCATTTAATTGTAATTTTTATGGTGATGTAATTTAGTATTATCATCGACAGGACTCACAAGATGAATTAAAAAAAAAATGCAAACCTGTTTTCAGTTTGATCCAACTGACTTAAAATACTATGCACACAGTCAGATTAAATCTGTAACACTTCATATTAGGGCACACAGATTAACCATGAACCAGTTTTGGTTGCTATTGACTCTTTATTATTTATTATAAAGAAACGTATTAATACCTATTTCTACATGACCATATCCTATGTTTACTCAGCCAGTAACAAAGAGTTTTCCAAAAGTAACCTTCTAATTACTGCCTATTGACTGTAAATAAGGAAGTGAATCCTGTTATATGTGTGCTGTGTGTTGTATAAAACAAGTCATTATTGTCTGGTATAATTTGTGTTTCTTTTCAGTGTTTGCCAGTTCAGAGCCAGTGCCTGGATTTCAGGGAGACACGCTCCAGCTGGCTTTCATCGACCTACGACAGGTAAACTATCTCACTGAGTTGTACTGAAGAAGTAAATACTAGCTTCATATAGCTGAGTACAGCTTCATTTACTGTGGCAATCTTTGACTTTTGTTAGTTATCTAATTTGAATCTTGTATCGCTTAGCTTGTATTCTTATATCAAGTCTTTGTTTATAGATTAATTAAACATTCTGATCTAAGTTGTTGCAGTGTGAGGCTTTCTCTCTGTGATACATGAACACCACATCAGAATGTGGGACCAATTATTTACATTTATTCAGAAGTTATTTTATATAGTTAGAATCTGTTTCCAACTTCTTCCACTTCACAGTTTACTTCTCAGCTGTCCTGTATTTCACTTCATCTATATCACACCCAACTATATTGTTTTTAACAGGCTATTTCTTTTCCAGACTACTGTCTGTGTAAACTTTTCAACTTTCACCTGTCCTATAGTTCACCTGCTCAGGAACATTCCTATATCCACACACACAAGCAAAAACTCTCTACCTCCCTTCTTGTTATAAACACCAGTGGTATGTAAATTGTTGCTGGGTCCCATTAACTTGTTTCTATGTTGACCTGTTAATTTGAGCCTGAGGTGGAGGCTTTACTCTGGATCCACTCCAGGTCATGGCGTATATATATATAAGCGGGCGCATCTTCTAGACCAGGGGTCGGCAACCTTTGTGACATGGAGTGCCAGTTTGAAATTTTCTTCTCATCTAGTGTGCCATTATCAACAATAACACAAAATTAAATTATGACACAAAATACAAAAACATTTCCAATATACCTGGAATTTTATTCCATCCATAGAGCACATCTCAAAACACATAAACATTTCATAAACATAGTGCTCTGGGAAGAGAGGCCAAACCAAAACTGAGACCACAGTGCCTTGTCTTAAAGCCTGTATCTGCTAAAGCTTAATAATAATAACTTTAAAAAAGAAAATCTTAAAAAACACTGCTTTTAATAAACGTATTGCTCTGTCTGAGAGAAGAGGCCAAACCAAAACTGAGACTACAGTGCCTTGCCTTAATAATAACAATAATAATAATAATAATAATAGTAATAATAACAAAAAACTGCAACTGTATCTGTATCACAACAAAACAATAACAGTATATCTGTATTCTTAACAAAATAGCCACATCAACATTTCAAAGACATGGACAAACAGCTATACATTTAAACTAAAATCAAGTGTACGCTAAGGCAACATCAAATGATCAGATATCTACTAGATAGTCAGTGTGATCCTTGGCCCTGCTTGGCTTGGCTGAGCTCTATGATCTGAGGCTTGTAGTTAGTCACTTTGAGTTGCAAACATGCCTCAGAGTGCTCCGTTGTTAACCGACTGCGGGTGGGGCTGAGCACATGTTTCATGTGTGAGAACACCTGCTCACAGAGATATGTTGACTCGAAGACTGACAGCAGCGCCAGTGCAATGTCCCGGAGACAGCTGAATTTCTCAGGTGTAGATGCCCAGCAGGTGAGAATGTGGGCTCCGTGATCTTGTACTGGTGTGGCTTCCAACTGTTTTCTAAGCTCTCCAAACTTGGTCAGCCACAGTGTTGAGCTCTTCAGCTCAATCCGCTGCATTTCCATGTCCTCTGGGCTTGATCAAGAAAGAGAACATTGGTCTGTACTTTTTGAAACGTGCGTCAGTGCAGATCGCTTCACTATGAAGTTAATAATCTTTGACACCGTGGCCATAACTTCATTGAGATCCGAATTTGACATTTTGCGCACAGATTTTCTTGATGTATTATGCAGTGGGGGGTTTCATGATGGGGTGGCCAACTTTTTCCTCAATCAGTTTGACAGCTCCCTTTTGTCTCCCAACCATAGCGGGGGCGCCGTCTGTGGTCACCTCAAACACTTTGCTGATGTTAAACCCTCGTTCCTCAAAATGTTCAATTAATGCCATGGCTATGTCTTCACCTTTTGTTGTTTCAGGCATTGGCATCAAGCAGCAAAGTTCCTCTCTGACAGTTGAATCACAGTAGTATCTTGCCATGACTGCCAAACGCGGGATGTCATTCACATCCACGCTTTCATCAAGTGCAATGCTAAACATCGCAGCATCTTTTAATCCAGCTGTTTGCTGAGCTCTGACATTTTCAGCCATTTCATCAATACGTCGCTGAAGACTTCTAGCTGACATGGGAATGTTCTTAATCCATGACTTGATCGTTAAATTATTTGGCAAGTGTTCAAAAAGAGCATCTGAGCAACTGTGAAAAGCCTCCTTAATAAATTCGCCATCCGTAAACGGCTTCCCATGCTTTGCAATGCAATGCGCAATGCGATAGCTTGCTTCTGTCCCGTGATTTTTAGCAGTGGTAAAAACTTTGAGGGAACTAGCTTGTTTATCATACCTGGACACAGCAGGTTTAATTGACTCTGCTTTGTCTGCTTGGTCTTTGAAAGTCTTCTCGTGCTTCGTCTCAAAATGACGCTTAACACTTGATGTTCAGCACACAACATTCTTACAGCATAAAGTGCACACAGCACGGTCCTTCAAAAATTCAAAGCCAAACCCTTATGTCCAGGAGGACTAGAATGCCGTTGTTTTGGCCTTTTCAGCAGCCAGCGTTGCCATTGTTGACAACATCATTTTTGCTGGTCTCTGGGAACGTGGGCCAGACCGTGGCTACAGCGCTGCGGCGGGAGCTGTCACTCAAACCCATGAAATCAGGACACACATACAGTAAGGAACACTGAGGTGCCAGCGTGCCAGTGTTAATGCCGAGGCGTGCCACCCATGGCACGGATGCCAAAGGTTGTCGACCCCTGTTCTAGACTCTCTATTGGACCAAATTGCTCGAATTCGTACAGTATTGTATCGTTCACAATGTTAGCTTTTGGGAAAAAGTCCCCAGGGCATGACGATGTAATTACACGGCTTGGCCACGACAAACACTGTATTCAAGGCCTGGTGCTGTTTGGGGGGTTTGAGCTCGATGGTGAGGTCAGCCATCCTCCTTGCAGAGGAAGTTAAGATCAAGCCAACTGTGGTAAATAGTCCTCCTTCTCTTCTTCGTTAGTATTACCAGCAGACTGAAAGCCACACTGCCATCCACTGTATCAGAGTATTTAATATCATGCTATTCAATGACGGGTG
>NC_044197.1:34617673-34652673 GCF_900880675.1 Sparus aurata
AGCACATGTCCACGTCATTTTATGTGACAACGTAAGGAATATGAAAAAAGCAATGGATGATATGAAGGAACCAAGCGTGGGCTGCGTCTCACACACTTCAGCTGGCTGCACACAAGGCTCTGCTGTCACACACTCACCTGCTAACACCAGGAAGGTGGAGGTCAATGTTGCAATAGCATATGCAGAATGAGAAAGAGCCATATGAAAGTATATACTTTGTTTCAACAAAATAAAAAACCTATTGAGAACAGCTTGGATGCCACTACTTTTTGTCTTAATGCTGCTGTATTATCCAGGATATTATTAGTTAATTCTAAGTATGAGATCGGGACTCGGTATCAGCAGATACTAAATATTAAAGGACTCGGATCAGGATTGGGGTAAACAAAACCTGATCAAGACATCCCTACTATGTATATAACTTCTAATCTGCCATCATGTAGGAGAAGGTGTGATAAATTATTAGATTGAAGTGCTATATCTTAGTCAACTGGACTTTCAGTTGAGTTTCTTGAAATGTTCCACCTCTCATCCAAGAGGCTTCTTCAGCTCTAACTAACTGGAGGGTAGTTGCAGGCTTTAAAAATCTGTGTGGGAGTGTCCTTACAGAGTCATTTCAGAGTTGTCAGGACCACATGTAGTGTCATTGGGGGTCAATTCTTAACTGTAGTTGTCTACAGCCAAGGATAGCCAGCAAAGAGCAGCAGTTGTTGGGTCCCCCTATGATTTTAGAGCCACCACTGAATTTTGGTCTTCTTTTTACAAATTAGTGAAGTTATCTGTCCATCAGATTAGCAGCCGAGTAGCAGGAGGACATCAGATCAAAAATCAAACACTTCGTACCATGTTGTGATGGGATCACACCAGCTGCGACACTTTTCAACATATTCATGTTGTACTTTGTGCTCGTGGGTCAGACCACACCCAGCTTTGTACTCGGTCTTCATTTTGTTAACACTCTCCTGTAAAGTTTCATGACTGCATCTTGCACAACTGTGGTGTTGTATTGACAAAATCTGTCCAACACACACATGTTTTAATAAATGCTTCAAATATCTTCTGTGATAGTTCTGGCTACTAAAGTGTCTCAAGGAACACATTTTACCATAATGACACACACACGCACACTCACACACACACATGGGAAGTGAAAACACAGCTGACCTATTACAGAGAGCATTAGAGATGTGGTTGGTGACTCAGCAGACCTGTCGGCTGTAATTTCATGTAACTGTTATGAGTCCAATAATTTGTTGTTAAGAAGATAAAACGCAGCAGCATCATTTAATGGATTGTTACAGCAGACGAGAGGGGCCCTTGGTATCACGCTGAGCTACAACTGTGTCATGTATGGAAGAGAAGATGCCCTCTATACCGGTGGTTCCCAACCTTTTTTCCTTGAAGCCCCCCTTGCCTGTGTCCAGGACAAGCCAAGCCCCCCAACCCCAACCCACATACACTAAACCAATAAAGTGATTAATTACAAACTTTTATTTGTAAAAATAAACAACAGTTGTAGGTTTTTGCTCTTATTCTCCTAGTTTTACAATGTATATAGATACATTTCTTCCTTTTTGTGTCAACAGATGTATTACATAATAACGCGCGCACACACACACACACACACATAGTTTAAATTTTGACCAGAATAGGCCTACCTCATAGGGGTGTTGGAGATAAAAAGTTTAATGAATTTAAAGTGAACCAAAAATATGTTTCAATTTGGATAATACAGTTTTGATTATCCAGTTGGGTGTGTTATTGGGATTTTATACATTTAATGTGCACAAATATAATTTTGGTTACCTCGCACCCTCAGAGCAGACAAAGTTGTGCGCACACCCTGCGATCTCTGGCGTCTCCCTAGGGGGGCCCAGACCCCAGGTTGGGAACCACTGGTTCTGTGAAACTGAAAGAACTATTCCCTAAACAATCATTATTATATGGTTCAGATTGTTTGGAACCAAATGCACCATGGTGATCCATCCATTCATGAATAGACTTTTAAAAAAAGCAATTAATTTAATAAAATCACATTTAGATTATCAGCCTCTACGTTTTAGAAGAATTGTAAAGATTGGATTGTTTAATGTGTGGTTAAGGTAAGTAGGAAGTGGATTCTTTTGCTCTTCTATCAAACCATCTGTAAACCAGATGATTTGAAAGAAAAGTAAAACAAGTGGCCCAAACAACTCGGACATGTATGAAGTCAGAGCTCATACATGTTCTTAACAGCTCTGTAAGGACACTCCCACACAGAGTTTAAAAGCATGTAGCTCCCCTCCAGTTAGTTAGAACCGAAGAAGCCTCTTAGATGAGAGGTGGAACGTCTTTCGGAGATGGGAGTTGAAGACCTGACAACACAGTGGCACCTCCTGCCTTGACTAAGGCCCAGCCACCAGATGCTGTCCTCCATACAAGGCAAGGTACTCCTTCCCTTAAGTCACTAATTTATGAGGTCTGCCTGGTTGCATCTCACCATTAAAAAGAATCAGACACACAAGAGGGAAATCATCCAAGTGTCCACAGAGAATTCATGAAATGAACGTGGTGAAGCTCAGAGTAGTGTCTGGGACATGCAGAAGATGCTCAGAGAGTGGAGAGAAATAAAATGAAATGAAAAGACAGAATGTAGGCAGTAGAGGAGGCCTGAGATGGCTTCAACAGCGCCACCTAGTTTATAAAATGTTGGAGCACAGCAGCTATTGTTCCTGAGGCCCACAACAGCTTTACTTTTGTGACTTTACATCATGACTATCTCACATGTAACGTGAACACGAAAAACATGTACAACATAACAACTTGCACCATGAGACACTACACTGCAAAATGAACCTGACAAGACTGAAAGCCTCACACAGATCAGACCACTCCTAACTAAATGGTCAAGGTGAGTAGGACAAGGATTGAATATAGAAAGCAGACAGCGAGTATTGGCTTCAGTTCATTTCAGTACTACCTGATCACCTGACCATGATGATAGTGATGATAACGATCAGTAATATTATTACTCTCACTGATTTTAAACATTGCTAGCATACTGACTAATTATTATTATGTTATTATTTTTTAAATATACCTACTGATTTAAATTATATTGCTCAGCCACAGTGAGTGACCTTATTAAACACGATGAGCAATCTCAATGAAATTTGTATTTTCTTTGACATTCCTGCAGCTGATCTAAGCTGGCCGATTTGGATGTGTGGTACCTGCATCAGGTCAGGTGGGTACAATAATGTGTGTAGCCAAAACATTCAAATCATTTTAATTTAAATAGCCCCAAATCACAATCACATTGCCCCGGTGGGCAGTGGAATGGACAGACATGCAGTAGATGTCGCATGTACAGAAAAAAACAGAGTCACAGTGTCATGTGACATACGTGTGACAGTATAGAGACAGCTGCATGTGTTGACTCACAGCAGTCAACAAGTGTAATGCACAGCAACAGGAAGTGTGAACTGAATTGGAAGAGTATATGAAACAACATTTTTGGGTGATTATAGATCATAGACTGTGTTGAAGTCACACAGAACATATTAACAGACATGATCTAAATCTATTGCTGTTCTTTATGAAACATCTGCATGTACTGTAATGTTCATGTGATGCCATAGTTGTGTGGTTTGGTGGTTTGGTTTTTTGGTGTCTTAATTTGAGGAAATGCACATCAAACAAATATCATTCGTCTGCAGACAAGAGCTCTTGTGTGTGAGACATCGTGTTTTTAAAAACATTGGAAATACTTCTTCGAGTTGAGAACAAAACCCTTCCTGACTCTATTCAAAATGTTTTAAATGAGGAGGAATGTTTAATTTAAGAGGGATGTTTATTTTTGAAACATGTGAGAACAAAATACAAAATGTAAAGTACAAATGTGTTTCAGTTTTGGGATTTAAATTATGGAATGGACTTGGTGCCTAGCTGAAATTGTGGTGTTCTCTGATGAGTTTCAAAAAAGCCTTAACATGTAAAATTAAATAAAATCTAATTTATTCATAAGAATCAGAATTCATTTATGTGTTCTACAAACAGGGACATTTCTGCATCACAGCAGCCAAAAGACAGTAATATTACAATAAACAATAATAATAGTAAAAATAAGGCGAAGTGGGTGTGTGACTGAGGCGGCACACTCGTATTTTGGTTCCAAACATCTGACAGGCACAGGCCTGTGGACGAACTGCTGCTGCTTGTGTGTACTAGTGAGGTTTCGTGGAGAGGGTGGACCTCCAGTGTTACTGTGTACAACACCCTGACTCTTACGTGCAGGAGAGGTGAGGCAGGTTGCAAAGATGAACATCTTCTACTGTATTTGACATTTGCGAATGAGTTCTGTGATATAGTTGGAGCAGTTTGAAACAGTAGTACAAACATCCCATCCCCAGTCTCCCCTACAGAAGGAGGTGGAGCAGACAGGAAGGAGCTGACATCATTTATTTCCATGGTGATAAAGTGTGCGGTTGAAATACGACACAAGTCGGTAGTGAAGATGGCGCTGGATGCTGCATTTCATTTGATGCTGTCAGGTACTAGTCTGGCTGTGGTCAGGGTTTCACTGTTTCTGACAAATGGAGCTGTTGGTTTCTAATAACACCTGTATGACTCAGTATCATTGATATATAAAAACTGTCTGACTTGCCATAGAAACAATGACTTGGGACTTGCTTTAGTCAAGAGTTCCAGTGCCATGTGGTGGACTTTGTAAAGACGCCACAGTGAAGCTGTTCACTTCCAGCAGGTGGCGATAGAGCAGCTTGTGTAGATAACAACTACGCACAGGAGAGGAAGAAGAAGAAGAAGAAGAAGAAGAAGAGGAAGAGTAAGAAGACCCAACGCACACACACAGAGAGAGAGAGAGAGAGAGAGAGAGAGAGAGAGAGAGAGAGAGAGAGAGAGAGAGAGCCCAACGACAGACAGACACCGACACGATGGAGGACAGCGCTGGGAGCTCGGAGCAGGGCCGGGCGGCGGGCAGGTGTCTCAGGGCGCTGTGTCTCCAGGCTGTCCGCACACATTTCTCTGCTCTCGGGGTTCAGGCTCTTCTCGGTGAGTGAACATTTCCCCGCTTGTCTTCTGTAACACGAACAGGCTCACCGGTCAGACAGACAGGGGAAGTCAAGATTTCACTTGCTATTACTTGTCCAGGTTGTTCGGAGCGGTTGAGTGGAGTGGCTCTGCTAATATTACATGGGGGTCAGTTGGTGTGTTCCTAATGTACATGGTGATGTTGCTGTGGTCAGGTAAGGGTGTGAGGGGGCTGACGGTGAGTGCTCTCAGACTGAGGGACTCCAGGACTGTGACACTGTAGTCCAGTGTGCTGCTGCCAAGAGGAGAGCTGTGAGTGTGGAGACCAAACCAGTGCCCTCGGTGACGGTGTACGGACAGAACTGCAGCCGTTGGTGCCCGTTTCTGTTGACGGGTTAGTCAAAGTTGTTCCTGTGTCGGTGATGTGAAGGAGAGGGCATGTTGGTCCGGTCAGGTACATGTTTGTCTCCCTGTGCATTCATCACATCTGGTTCTTCTGTGCCTGTTCTGGCATTAACACTGTGTTTGGCACCTCTGTGAAAAGTGGAACTGATTTATTTCAGGGTGTTACAGCGGCGTTCCATTTCTCGTCAATAAACTACTCATAAAAACATGATTTTTCAGCTATTGAAGATCCAGAAATCACATTTATTTTTCCTAAATGCTGAGTTCTATGCTGAGTGCATACTATTCTGCCCTGATGTTAGCTAGCTAGCCTAGCCTTTTCAGTGTACTTGCCCTCCTGTATCATCAAGCCATAGTGAGGGTTAATGTCCTAACCAATGTGTCTGAACTCAGATCTTCCAGTGCCTCTCATTAAGGATCTCCTGCATCATCTGACTATCTGCCAGCTGGATGAGCTCCAGCCTGCCCTCAATCACAGAGGTGAGAACTGCAGTGGAAGCAGTGGCGGTTCTAGACCGGTTTTAATAGGGGGGCCAGGTTGGGGCCGGCTTTTTTGTTAGGGGGCACATACAACCCGGAAAAGAGGATAAATCCCTCATTCAGACAAAGCAGTGTTTACAATTTCAGCAAGTTTGATTGGGTAGTAAACTGCTGAGACACTTTATTTGTGCCTTTCCCTTCAGAACAAAATCATTGCAAGAAATCTGTCATTGTATTATTGATGCAGACTCCCTGTCAGGGGGGCCACAGGGGGGTCCAGACTCAGAGTTACGGGGGCACTGGCCCCTGTTGGACCCCCCCTAGAACCGCCCCTGAGTGGAAGTTCACAGTTGTTGTTTTGTGATTGTAATTTGTCGGTAGAGATGAGCAGCTCATGATTGCGTCTGTCTCCTCCCAGGGATATCAACATACTCTGCATGGGTCGGATTCCTGCTGGACATATGCGGACAGAAGCATGTAGGTGTAATGTCTTAAAGGTCACATGTACAATAACATGAAAAGCCCAAGTGTGACGTGTCTCATGTGTTACTCTGTAGGTACTGGACGTGCACACAGAAGAAGAGGCCAAACACAGAGTGATGAGAAGGCTGTTTACTGCTGTCTTCTACGGCTTCACCAACTCGTTCATCAAACGAAACCTCACAGATCTGAGCAGCCCGTCCTTCCTGATGGCTGCAGCTAAATGTGTCAGACATTTCACTCTCATGACCGCGCACAAGCCTCTTCAAGGTTTAACTGCTGAGCAGCGGCCTCTTCTCAACCTCCTGGAGAAGCACATCAGGAGTGTGGGTGTGTCACAGTGCATCGATTTAAAGAAAAAGACAGCGAGTGCCCTGTATGTCCTCCACCGCCTACTGGACCATGGGGTGGCTACAGAACTGCTCATACACCTGCAGTCTCCCATAGTGCTGGCCTGGCTCCTTCATGGACGGGGATCTCAACATATGAACCCTGAGCTGAAGAACCTGATGCACAGTAAGAAGCGGAGCTGTAACTCAGCAGCTGCTTCAGCCAGTGCTGACAAGGCCAGCTGCAGTTTAGGTCTCACAGTGAGGCCTTCAGAGGACCAGGAGGATCAGGTCCCAGCATGTAAACGCTCAAAGATGGATTGTGTGTCTGTGGAGGAGGAGGAGCCAAACTATACTATGGACCCACAGGCTCTCTGTCTGCTGTTCAGTCCATGTAATGGTCCCTCAGCAGGACCTTGTCCGTCGGGACAGATCCATCGTCTGGAGATCAGGAACTGTGGGTCCGACTCCCTGGCTGTGCTGAACCCCGCCCTGCCCACATTCTTCTGCCTGCGCTCTCTGACACTACACAGCTGTAAGTTTTTACTCATACAGCCAGCACATCGTTCATCACAGCCCGTAAAGGGACATGGGGGGTGGGTGGGGGAAACTAAACCTTAAACGTTTCCCATGTGCACAGGAAACTTTCTGGTAAACACACGATACTTTCTCATGCTCACGAGACATTTATGTTTTTTTCGTCACGCGCCCAAATTATGCTTGACAATCAGTGGTGTCTCTCAGCCGGGGATATCGTTTGAAAATGGAAGTTTGATAGTTGAACACTATTTATTCATTGAATTGTGGTCATGGTGACCTCGGCCTGCATCCTGATGAGGATATGGATTGTAACAATTCTCTGAGAGCTGTCACTGACCTTATTTAAAGGCTTCATAAATCATACAAATCCATACAGCACTGGGGCACGGGAAGCAGTCAGTCTACATGAGAAAAGTTTCTTGTGCTTACAAGAAAGTATCTTGTGAACAGAAGATACTTTCTTGTGAGCCTAAGGAGGTTTCCGTGCTCACGGAAATGTTTAGGTCCCATTACAGGCTCTGCAGATTCATATTCTGAATGGATGATGTTGATTATTGGACATAATGCTGTAAGCATCCATGACAGACTTACCATGAGCTTTGAGGCAGTGGAACAATGGTATCTGCTCCTGTAGAGACCACAAGTCTGAATGATATAAACCCTGTTTTATAAAGGAACATGCCTTAGTCACACCAGCAAATGTCATACCTGCTAGCTAGTTACTGTTGCTACGATCGATCGATGAACTGGGCAGTTGATGCATGGCACGCACTGAATCCTTGGAAACAGAGTCAGTGTCTGGAATAATCACTGACCGTGCTTCCAACAAAAAAAATAAAAGGCGTTTGAAAGCTTTACTTAGATACCATGTTTTGGCCATTACCTTCATCTGGCTGTGGGTGAAGCTACAGGCCTTGACCGTGTCTCATGCCTGTACAGGCCTGGGAAAACTGTGTCTGCCCTTTCCAGGTCAATCACAATGATGAGGAGCTTAGAGGAGAAACTGAAACTGAAGCTACTAGAGCAAAAGCTCATCCATGATGAGCCTACAAGCTGCAACTCTGACTTTGAGATGGTGGACAGATTCTGTAGACAGCAACCAGAGGCCTGTGCTGTTTTGGCTGAAAATAGGTAGAAATGGCACCTGATGCCCAAAGACTCAGACATGGCAACACTAGAAGCTGTTAGAGAGGTCCTCGGCCCCTGCTTCCATTTTTCCACCTAGCTGTGTGTGTGTGTGTGTGTGTGTGTGTGTGTGTGTGTGTGTGTGTGTTTTAAGTCTTTGTCTTAACTAAGCATTTGTGTAATTTATAACTACTGTATATTAATCCTTTGTCTCCATTGTGATAATTCTGTTTTCTAGTTTAATATTTTATCATTGTACATTGTATTGTAGTTTACTTTTAGGTTGACTTATTACATCTGTCCAGGGACAACAGATGGAAAATAGCCTTCTGGCTAACTCTGGTGCATTTACAGGAATGTTTAATTAATGTACACTGTCACAGCCAGGTTTCCTATCGAAGTCAGAATTTTAGTATTGTGACAACACTATAATGGAATAACCCTTCCGTCCTTAGTTCATCCTCAGAGCTCCACCATGAAGAATAGTTTGATTTTCTGACTAAATAAATAGAACTCTGACCTGGTGACCAGCATTAAGAATAATTATTCATACAGAAATAGGCAGTCTTCTGGCTGATGGTCGTGTCTGTGTCTGTGTGTAGAATAAACAGATCAGTATTAAAATGAAAGTGTTGGAATGCATTTGACTCTACGTCCATAGAATAAAGTATAAGCTGCAGACTGGAGCATTGAGCAGAGGAGTGCAGATTTGAGGGAGGCAGTATTGCCCATGGAGTTCTGTCATTGAACTGTAGCAACAGTGACATGGATGAATTTAACTACATGTACATACTACTACTGTATTGAATCAAAAGATGAATAGTGCATTATTTGCCCTTCAGTGAATATGGAGCACACATTTGTCATTTTGTGCAGGAATGATTAATGTTTGTGTGTGCAGCGACCTTCAGGGACCCAGACGTGTGGAGCCTGGCTGGAGCCCTTAGGCAGCTGTTTCATAGCTCCTGCAGCTCCCTCACTCATCTGAGCATCAGCGTCCTGCCGCACACTGACTTCGTGGAGATCCTGCTGGATTCAATCCCCACCGTGACATCACTGCATGTGGAGATCCAGTCTGTGATGGGCTTCTCACCACGTGATCCCAGGACAGCTGAGTCACACATGTCAGGTAACACTTTGAAGTTAGCAGAGTTTGTGTTTGTCCGCGGGCTTGTAAAAGGTATTACAAGGTGGTAAATGAAATTAGCAAAAATTAAGGCCATCAAAAAGTATTAAAAAGTAATAAACGTCATCTGACGAGGTATTACATTTTCGAACCACTATCCAACTATGAGTTGCAGGCCTGTCTCCTAAAAATCGCATGAATTTACTTAATAAATTATATGTGCGAGTAGGACCTGAGAGGTATCGATGATGTGACGTCAGACAGTGTGCGACACGGTAAAACTATTAGCGCCCTCAGTCTATGCTCCAACTGGATAGCACACAGCTGGCTTGCTGCCAAAAGTTTGCAAAACGTTGATACTATTGACAAAGTCATGGGGAGATGTAATTTTTCGGATCTCTGGTTAGAGGACTCGAGATTCAAAGACTGGCTTAGGCCAGTAGTTGGTGACAGGCGAGAGGCTTATTGCCACGTCTGTAAAAAGACAATGAATATCACCTGGATGAGAGTGCGCAAGGCACGGGTCGGGTAAACATGATGACCGGCCACCGCTGTCAACGTTTTTTGTGCCTGTCTTCATGTCACTCCGCAAGTCATCTATTCATTATTCAGGACGGAACTTCATTCAAAGAAGAGCTTCTACAAGTCACTGTTTAAGTTGAGTGACTGAAATCCTCGTCATTCTATTCAAAGGCTGCAACAGGAGACTCATCGAACCGGGTTGAAGTTAGTTTCAGGTTGGATATTCGGCGGACATTCACTCGGGTCCAGCCGCGACTTTACTGATGTTCACCCAGTGTTAGCAGCAGGAGCACGGTTAGCTCACCTCCAGAGCCTCGCTGAATCACTGAAAACTGATTTAGGGACCGTCATTCAATTACTTGGCATAAATATATTAATACAAAATAATTGTAGTTTTTTTTCAATATCTTCCATGTCATGTCCCAGTGACTCCAAACCAGCAGCAGATTGTATTAGTAAACTGGACGAATGAGACACAGGTCTTTTTATTGTATTTTATTTTGTCATATGGCCCACTGACTTCTGAAACAGATTCTGTTTCCATAAAAATTATATAATAATAAAGAAAATAATGGTAAAAAAGTCTCATGTCTTAGATTCTGATTCTGAAATTCTGAAAATGGATTTTATTTCCAAAAATCTCACCAGTAGTCAACATTAAAAGGGTTATTTTTCAAAATGTCCTCCCCGGACTGGCCCCAGAGAAGTGGTGTGCGCTCTTCCTACACATAACAATGAAATCAATACATCACCAAATGTAGCGCACTGTGTCACTCTGCCAGTTAAGAAAATCTGCATTGCTACTGCAAAATACTGCTAGTTGTGTTTCCAGTGATATAAAGTGATATTTTTGATATCGCTGAGGGAATCTGTCACCTGTCTTTAATTGACAGCTGGAGCATCGTGGTGCCTCTGACACACAGTAGGCCGGCCTCCAGGTTGGAGAACACAGTCGGATCATGTGGAATACCTACCTCTTTATATCAACATGGATCAAACAAGTGTTTATTTCAGATCAGTTTTATCTCTTACTTTCCCAACACATGACTGTGTTTGCTGTAACGTTTCTGTGCTGTCCTGTGAGGATGATTATCTTGGATCCGTCTTCAAGGATGCTTGTTATTATAATTGTTGCGCTGATATTCAGGTAAGTACAAAGCAGAAACCTCAAGAGGATTTTTGATTATATTCTTAATTTTACAGGAAGCCAGTGCAGAGAGACTAATATGGGAGAAATAGGTTTCCTAATATGAGCTCTTGTCGGTACACATGCAGCAGCCTTCCAGATCAGCAGGAGAGTCTTTAGAGACTCATTGGGGCAGCCTCAATAAAGGGAATTACAATAATCGAGCCTTGAGGTCACAAAAACATGGGATTGGTTCTGTGCATTTTTTTGAGAAAGGATGTTCTTGATTTTTGCAATGTTCTGGAGATAGAAAATGGTAGTTCTTGAAATGTGTTTTATTTGAAAGTTAAAGAAGGCCAGAGTAATGCTGTCCAGCAGAGTAGCTCTTTCATTAGATAATGTGTCTCTAAGATGTTGAGGGCCCAGCACAATAACTCTGATTTTAGAAGCAGAACATTTCAGGTCATTCAGGTTTTTATGTCCTTAATACATGCCTGAAATCTGGCTTAATGGATAATTAGTATAACTAGTGCAGTGCCCGTAAGAAAAGTGTGTGTGTGTGTGTGTGTGTGTGTATATATATGTATATGTATACGTATATATATATATATATATATATATATATATATATATATATATATATATATATATATATATATATATATATATATATATATATATATATATATATATATATATATATATATATATAATATATAAATATAATATATAAATATATATATATATATATATATATATATATATATAATTATAGTGGGAGTGGGAGGTTAAGCAGCTTTTTCATGGATGGCCAAATGAAGCTGTGTTTGAAGGTGGGACGTCAGGGATATTTATGTTTGTTGTGAAATCCGATATTCCAGGGTATAATTGGCCGTTATTGACTATTCTTGATTTTGCCATTATATTTCACCTTAAAAATTATTTAGATGCAACGAACAGAACGGGACCGAACCGCCGGCAAAATCCCGGTCCAGCTCGCGCCGCTGCAGGTATAAATCTGCTTGTTCCTTAAGGTGGGGGGTTGCGGTGGGCTCTGCAGTGATTGGCTCTTGTGCGCATGTGACTGTGGTGGCTCTGGTGGACAATGCTGGCGAATTTGTAAAGCATTTATGAAATAATTTATTAACAGTATCATTGCAGTCCAAACAAATGCGAAGTCGCACACCCTTGAACCACGCAGCAGCCATGTTGTAAGTCTCAGGTCAGTCTGATCCTGATCCGCAGAGATATTTGAGGAACACACACACACACACACACACACACACACACACACACACACACACACACACACACAGACAGAGATTCCTTGCTTTTATAGAGAGATTGTGTATCATTTGCATAACTATGAAATTTAATGGAGTGTTTCCCAATGCTATGCCCTAAAGAGAGCATATATAAAGTAAGACGTATTGGTCTGAGCACAGAACCTTGTGGAACTCCGTAACTTTGGTAATCAATGAGGATTCATTGTTAACTTATACAAACTGAGATGAACCAGCTCAGGGCAGTTCAATACCAATGAAATGTTCCAGTCTTTGTAGTAGGATGTGATAGTGTCAAAAGCTGCACTAAGATTTAACAAGACTAAAACAGAGACAAGACCCTCATCAGATGTGATTCAGAGATAGTTTGCAACTTTAAACAGTACTGTTTAGGTGCTATGATGCACTCTGAAACCTGATTGGAAATTCTGAAATAAACTATTGTTAAGTAGAAAGATTGAAATTATTGAAGTCAGCTGGTGATGGTCAATAAAAGAAAAGATTTCTAGATATGTATCTGGTTTTACAGCTTTTTTCTGAGGGTTCAGTGTTAGAGCCGAAATTGGTACCATCTGAGGTCAGAAGGTGATGAATTTAGTCTCTGATTAATAGAATTATGTCATTGAAATCATTATTGCTAAGTGTTACAGAAATACAAGGATCAATAGAGGTATGATGTTTGTGTCAGCCTGGCAACAGTGCTGAAAAGAAACTTGGGGTTGTTTTCATTTTCCTCTATCGATGCTGAATGAGGAGCTGCTCCAGCATCATGGAGAACTTTCTTATAAGTTTTAAAGCTTCCTAGCCAGACGAACCAAGCTTCCCGTTTGGTGGAATGCCATTTCCGCTCATTGTTCACAGTATCTGCTTTGATATGAGGGGGGAGCCTGCAACACTATCAACGACATGATCACACTGCTAGGGAGTAGTATTAGCACTGAAGTCACCTTTGAGTTGGGACATGACATTAAATGAAAAGCTGATGGAATAGTTTCCTTAATTTTAGCTACTCTCTGACAGGCATCTGGAATAAAATCTGTTTAAGAGAGATGAGAAAAAAATAATCAGAATAAGGACCAGGAGCATGGTACACTATAAGTCCACATTTAATGTTAGTATTTTTTAAGTGAAACTCTTGCCAAAATGCAACCAAGGCTTTTTTTGTGAATGTATATGAGTCAAACCTTCATGTAAAAGCTTAATTGCGACGAAAGAGGCACTTTTAAGATTTACTGTAGTTTCATTTTTGGTCAAGCTCATTTTTAATAGAGTACGGGCACTTTTACGCTAGCATCAAAATCTCTGTTTTAAAACAGTAAGAAAGCTCAACACAACATGAAACTTTGCTCGTAGTATCACCAGGGTCTCTACACATGAACACGAGCATTGAGAACATTGTTTGTGTACACAGAGTTTACTAAAAAGAAAGTTTTTGAACAACTAACCTTAGCAGTAGCTTGTTCCGCTAGCTGCCGTCCTGCCAGTGGAGAAGTGTCGATCTCCGAACGCGACGTAACCTGGAGAAGGGTTATGATGGACCTCTACTGTCTTACAGCAACAGCGCAACGCGATATCTCACGTGACTTTTCCGGCTTTTGATTTTAGTATTGTTTCTTATAGGAGGCCCCTTTATCAACTTCAAGGTCAATATTTTTTTTTGCTAATGACAAAACAACGAATTATCCGTGCATTTATATGGAACTAAGCCTGAGGAGCGGTCCATCTTAACTGTCCTCCATGTTACGTGAGTCGTGACATATCGATATCTTTCAAGCCCTAGTACCCAGGTAGGTCAAAAATCAAATTTTATACCCTGGCCCCAGCACTCCATTGAAAATGAGCTTGACCCGAAAACGGAGATACAGTGAATCTTAAAAGTGCTTCTTTTGTCGTAAGTATGCTTTTATGCAAAGGTTTGACTCGTATACATTCACAAAAAAGCCTAGGTTGCATTTTGGAGAGAGTTTCACTTTAACAGTTGTAGTTTTGACTTTTATAAATATTAGATGAAACTCCTCTTTTTCTAATAAATGTAAGTGGCCAGGGGACAAACACAATCTCAATGGGGTTTCGGTAGGGTAACTGCTCTGAAAGAAGCTCAGAGAAGCATGTAGGACTGCAGATTTGCCTCCTGGTCTCAACTCTGGGTTGTCATGGTTTTCAGTGACTAATAAACAGATTACTAGATAATAGTGCCTCTCCAGACTATCACTGTCACAAACTGTAGGATGCACCAAATCACACAAAATGGCAATTACTACATAAGGTTGCTTAAAAAATCTAACTAAGATGACTGTTGGCTGAACTTGTCTCAGCAGAGCTGCGTCTGGAGAAGCTGACAATCAAAGTAGCTGAGCTCCAGACAGATGTGCACTGCATCACATCTGTGCTCAGACGATCTCCACATCTCACCTCATTCCATGCCGCCGGGATCAGACTACCAACTGGCTCCTCTCACAGTCAACTGCTCACCACTCTCTCAGGTAAAATGTCATGTCCATGTAACAGCCTCATCATAGTCTCAGCCTTTCTAAAACCTGCACACAAAGCTGTGTGGTGAGCTGCATGGGGGGGCTGTGCATACAGAGGATTGCTAGTGGATAAAAGTCAATACAACAAATAGAAATGCAAAGTGATCATGGCAATGAAAGGATTAGGGTTATGAAATGAGTTAGGGGTTAGACTTTCAAAATAAAGCTTGCTCATAACACTTCACGTTATGACTTTTTAACTGTTTTTAACATTGCTGTTTGGTTAGGTTTAGGCACATAAACTACTTGGTAACTACTACTTAGAAAATGGCCACACTTTGGGTTAAAATAGGTACATTCAGTTTTATAAAATAGGATGAATGAATTAGGAAAAAACGATCTACTACAAAGAGGAAAGATGACATTCTGTAAAGCCAATGCCGGTTAGAGTCTAAGTCTGGTGATATTCTACAGTATATTGTTCCAGTGGTCCAAAAATACAAAACCAACAATGACTCTGTCCTGCTAACAGCAGGCTGGCCTATAGAGAGGGCCTGGCCCCACAACAGGTCCAATGTTAGACCCCTATACTGGACCTATGAACAGGTCCAGTGATCACCCCTGAACAGACCCAGTGATGGACTCCTTAACTGGACCCCTTAACAGGTCTAGTGATGGACCCCTAAACACGGCAAGTGAAGGGCCCCTGAACAGGTCTGGTGATGGACCCCTGAACAGGTCTGGTGTCTGGTGATGGGCCCCTGAACAGGTCCAGTGATGGACCCCTAAAGATGTTAATGGAGTCATCACCTGATTTTTTACATATCCAGTCCCTCTTGAATCGCTTTGGATCAATTCTTAAAAGTTATTACAAATTTTTATTTTTTTTTTAATCAAACATAGAGCTTGTTCTGACACTTTTTCATACCGCGACTTTCTCACGTGAGATTATGCGCGAGGTTTTGACCGGTCCGGATGTGCATTGTATTAATATGTAATGAGGCGCGCGTTTATTGGCCGCAGGAAGGACAGAGCCGGAATCGGGGGCTAGCCTGCATGCACACAGACTCCACAACATAAACAGCCCCCTGTCATGGCGCACACACTAAATGACGAACCTTACGGAATTCAAGCATTTATGTACGAGCCGGAGTCGGAACCCGAACGGGAGAGTGAAGAGGCAGAGACGGTGGAAGAGACACGTTTACAGCAGGACGTCTCTGAATGGTAAATTCTTTTTTTTTCCTTCTTACTTTTCACACTCGTGTTTTACATGCAAGACCTGAGTTTTAATGCTGGCGGTCACGATGTATGGCGTGAAAATGACAGAGAAATAAGCAGATTCAGCGTGCTCACTCAGAAAGTCTGGCTGAGGACGGCTGTGAGCCGATGCTTATGCAAGTAGCCTCCTGTGGTAACGTCACCACAGGAGCAGAGTCAAAATCTCGTGCTTTAGGAATGCGCTCTATTGTGCACTATTCCTGTTCAGAAAAAGAGCCAAAGCGAAAAAACTGAGCCACTTTCAAACTCCAGCTTTTCAGGCAAGTTTCAACTGAGGTCCAACACCAATATGCATATTTTAACAAGAGAAATTGCGATTTCCGGGTGATGACTCCTTTAAGTCGTGGGCCCCTGATCAGGTCCAGTGATGGACCCCTAAATATGTTAAGTCGTGGGCCCCTGAACAGGTCCAATGATGGGCCCTGACCAGGGCCAGTGAGGGGCCCCTGAACTGGGCCCATAAACAAGTCCAGTCATGGACCCCTGAACACGTCCAGCTAGGTCAGATGTATGTAGCTCTAAACTCTGTAGTGTTGTCACTTATAATATATGGTCACCTTTTAGAGTCCAACCGCTTATTAAGGAGTTTGATCCTGGAGGACATGAAGCTTTCCGACTGTCTCCCTGACCTCCTGAATCTGCTGACAGTCTGCCGGTTGGAAGGTAAGAACAGAGTGGTGAGTTCTTACTGCACACATATACAGGCATGAAAAGCACTCACCTTTTGGCGAAATTTGCCTGCGACCTACGTGAATCGTGCAGATCTGATGAGAATTTTTAACTGTAAATTTTTTTGGGGGGCGGGGTATGTACGGGACATGGAGGTATACCAGAGATTATCAGTGAACTGCAATATTTTTGTCATTTTCCTCAGTAAAAAATATATATTTTTGCTTTCTTCTTGCGTCTCGAGGAGGGATGTCACGTACGCGATAAGTCACCTTTTCATCACGTGGCAACACAAACAACAATGGAGGGGGGAGAGAGATGCACATTTTAGTCTAAAAAAAAGGTCTAAAAACTCTGTACATTTATGTGTAGAAATCTGTGTACACAGGAAACAGGAAACATACATACGCAGCCTTTCGTCAGATTTTTAAATATCCACATACGTCTGTTCCCACGTGTCTTCTCAATCATCCTGACATGGTAGACACATGCACGAGCTGTCTGATCATCCCTACAGTTTACTATGAACACACCCCAAATTGCCTGGTTTGTATGTAAGGGCTAGAATTAGCAGAATGGCAAAAAAGTGGCAGAAAGTGACAGAAGCGGTGCCACAGTGGAGGGGGGTAAAGGGGGGCGCCGTGACATTCCGACACCCCTCCATTGCGAAACACCACCCTTCCGAAACACCCCCACTCCGAAACACTGCTGTTCCGACCCTCCCCTCAAAACACCGCCGTTCCGAAATTAAACACCGCTGTTCCTAAATTGATTTATAAGTTTACATTACTTCCTACATCAAACACTGCCGTCCGCTCACCGGCCGCATTCACACAACTCATTGCTTTTTATTGCTTATAGGCCTATGTCACTATCTTCATTTATTATATAGTATATTTTCGCTTGCAGCAAACACATTTAAACGTTTTTCTAATCTTTTTACACGCACTATCTGTGGTGCTGAAATCCCCACTTCCAGCCGCACTCGCACAACTCTGAAATAAACTGTGGCCCATGGGTGCGATCTGCCGGGGAATGACCCCTCTGCTCGTCCGTTTTAACATAACTTGTCTTTGTGGAAGGTTAACAAGGTATGAGTGGATTGAGCAGTGCTGCTAAGTTTGTCTTTGGAAAAAAAAAGCAATTCAAAAAAGCATTCAATAAATATTACATGAAATTGATTGTGTATCCATCTCTTATAGCCATAGACTATCATGACTCTCTTGCCCGAAAAATAATTTCCATGAAGAAAACATCGCCTGACATTTAAATTTAAATTCCCATTGAAAGTACAAATCTCAAGAAATCTGGATGTATTGCTCATTTGTAAACACAACACTTAACAGTCTATAGGCAATAATCTAAAGGTTTATTAATGCAATTCATTTCAAATTCGCTTTAGAATGCCACAACAACAATATTGCTCCAAGCACTAAGAACCACGAAAAGAATACCTAGCACAGTCAATGATGATGATGATGATGATGATGATGATAATAATAATAATAATAATAATAATAATAATAATAACTTTGAACATTATCACAATTAAGTTATCAATCTGCGATGTAAAGAAAATGCAAACATTACAGACTTCTTACCATTTTTTAAAAGTGTCTGTATTTTAATTGAGAATAGTTTTTATATAAATTACACAAAAGGAAAAGAAAATATGATTTGTTTTACCTATTTCAGCCATAAGCGGTCATATTGACCGCACATCATTTCGCGGGATTTCATTCATTGTCTCTCTTGTCTATAACTTTGTTAGCGGTCTCCAGCTGTGCAACTGTAACACAACTTTATATGAAGAAGGACTAACACTAATAGCCTAATTGATTCTTATTTCTTCCACTTACAGAACTGTTTACGACTCGAAACAATGTTATTATATATGACGTTTCTGATCAAATATCGTGGTTTCAAATGCATCAAATTCCCACATCCAGTTACGCAGGCAGCTGTCCAGGGTGCTGAACCAGGTGACAGACAAAGGCTGCACTCTGCGTTCTGATGTTTGCTGGGCAGATCTGTCCCCCTTGCTTTCTCATCCACTCTGTTGTGGGAGATCTCCCACAGAGCAAAAGAAATACACATTTTTTCTCTCCCCGCTCGGCTCGAGAGATAAAGTAATTTTAATTCAAAATAGCCATTTGTCCAGCTGAAGCATAATGAGCGTCATGTCATTAATATGAAGTAGGCTTGTTTTGCGGTTAATCAGCCACATGATCCGTTTGAACCCACAAAGAAAAAAGGATAAATGCGCAGCCTCCGTTTCCTTTCTGATTGAGTCCGTTCGGAGTGGGGGGGTTTCGGAATGGAGGGTTTCCCCAATAGACTTTTCGGAATAGCGGGGTCTTTGAAAAAAAGGGAAACGATGAATTGAAGTCTATGTTCGGAACAGCGGGGTTTCGGAAAGGCGGGTTGTAACCGGGTAAAGAATAGTGGTCTGATTTCAAGTGGAGGCCAAGAAGTGCATCTCTGTGCACAGTCAGAGTGTGTGAGCACCTGGACAAAGAGAGGGGATCCCCACGCTCTCTTTGCTAGATGAGCAGTCTTGCCATGGGCCAGAACATCAGTACGGTCCCTAAAAACTCACTCTAGCCCAAATTTGCAATGTCCTCAAGCAATGCCAAAGGAGCTGTTGTATCATGTGGCACGACCATTACAAAGAGCCACAGCCCTTACATGGAGCTGTTTAAAGGAACTGATAATAGGCCACATTTGAAGGTATTTTCTGTCCCCAATAATACAGGATAGTGATGTTTATTTACATATATAAACATAATGTATTTTATACTTCATCTTACATAAGGATAATTTTCATTGTAATTATCATCATGCACACTGACAAACATACACAGAAGACAGTAGAAACAAGGTTAACAACAACATCACTGTTTAAACATAGTGAAAGGTTTTTAAACTTTGAATGTAATCCTAACACTATGTAGTGAAATAAACAGCTCTAAATAAAATGTCACCCTCATTCACACTAATCAGACTGAAGAGACTGCGTGCATGGTACGCAAGATGTGTACCTCCTTCTTTGGTTTTTTTATACATTCAGGATTCTGCGTGGAAAGTGGCGGTGTAAAAGATACGTACCAGTACGCAGTCTCACCACCCGTAGATTTGCATTAATTTGGAAACCTGTGTGGAAAGTGGCAAAAATGTTTTGTGTTAGCGCACGGTTTACATTTGGCCCCTGATGATTGCTATAGATATGAAATCTAATGTACAACACAGCTCTCAGGTTACTGCTTCTCCCTATCCTCATACAGCCATCTTGGTATCCAATGTAAGTGGGTGATCTTTTCAGGGTATAGTCTAATGGCATCGCTGATGTCACTCCAGCCAGGAGACTCATTTGACTAAATATCCTAATGTGAAGAACCTTTTTTCGAAACTGTATGCTACAAATTCTTTAATTCAAGGATCATTTTAGAATTGTGGCATTGTTCATTACAGATCCATTTGCGCAGCTGTGACGCTATTACACTCTAAACCACACACAGACGCACACACACAGATGGCTCAATATGATAGCTCGGGTCTTTCGATGTGGGGTTATATGAGGTTGTATGAATCTATACTGTAGATGACCACCAGCCTCTGTCTTCTCTCTCTCTCTCTCTCTCTCAGAGCTCAGCTTGAATGACTGCCGCCTCCTTGAGAAGTGTATTGACCAGGAGGAGGGTTTACAGCAGCTGGTGTCTGCTCTGAAGACACTACCTTCTCTACACACACTCAGCCTGGCTCAGAACCGCCTCGGTGAGCAAATCTTCACATCTTTACACTGACAAGTGTAGAGTACAGGCACGCGCGCGCACCGAAACTTTTTTCAGGCCTTAATAACACAATATGTAGATTTACTTAAAATTAGTAAACAAAGTACTTGTAGAAAGCTAACTACTTAGCTGTGTATCCAGTGTAGCTGTGAGTTATATGCAATTGCCATTTCTTTTGTGTAGTTTGTGAGTTTATTCACATTATCATAATACTGAGGTTTAGAAGACATGCAATTCAGCTGCAATTCTTAAACAGCAATAAAACATTGGTTTATTAGGAGGCTATTTATTGGTGGGCAAGTGCAAACTAGAAATGCAGGCTACACATCTAAAAATGTGACAAAACCAAAGTTTAAGGCAGTTTGTGGCAGATAAACAGTCGACACATACAGCTGTCATTTTAGATTAATTAACTCTTATTTACAAGCAGTTAGCTTAACAAGGACAAATGGACACTCTTCTGAAATATGACTCATATTTAAGCACGTTGAATAAGTGGAAGGCAACTTGTTAGCCCCCACAAGGAAGTTATGTTAATGGATTTATAACTCACAAAGGTTCAAGTCGCTCCACTGTTACAGCTCATCTATGTGCATGGTGGAGTTCTGATGAGGCAGCGGCTTCTCTCTCTCTTTGTCTTCAACATAAGAGCTTTACATTGCACCCCATTGGTATTTAGAACTGGGTTCTTAGCGGGGGGACTTTTAATTTGAAAGTAGCGACCGTCAGTAGAGAGAGACAGAGCGGAGCCGCAGCGGACAGAGAAGCGGCTTTAGGCTCAACACACTCACACACACACGACACCATATTACGAGGAAATGCGTACGGTAGATAACAGTGGCATTTTTATACCGCCGTTCAGGAATTTATGTATTCATTAAAAAACACACAAAAAGAATATATATATATATATATATATATATATATATATATATATATATATATATATATATATATATATATATATATATATATATATATATATATATATATCAGCTCTGAATATGTCTTGGTCTTGGTCCAGACATCGGCCCGCGACACCGGCCTCGGTCCAGACACCCGCCGCCTCTCTGTAGACTCCAGCCGCATTCTAGCACCTGTTGCATGTCAGATTTGGGGAGTAAGGACAGCGGTCCTGCACAGCCGATTTTACTAGAATATCCCAAAAGTGATTTCAGGAAACAGACCAGAGCTTTCAGCTCTGAATATTTCAAGACTTATTCACGGCTTGAGTATAGCAAGCAGGTTGATACCATATTCTGTCATGCCGACAGTTTTTGTGCAGTCCTGCCCTGAGTGACACGCGATGGGCCTGCAGATGATATAACATGTCAGCTGTGAAAAACGCTTTCTAGTCCATAATGTCCACCCTTGCCAAGTTTTCTGTGCCCCCATACCACAGATTTACAGAGGCTTCAGGTTTGCTTCACAGCGTGGGAGAAATTTAATTCTGTGTGTGTTTGATTGTGTTCTCCCATGCACTGCCCATCGTCCATGTCACATCTCAGGCACTTCAGAATAAACAGACACAACACTTGCTCAAGCTTCCAGTGTTCTGCAGGCCAGTATTCAAGGGCTTCAGGAAATGAGAAAAAACTTGGAGATGTGGAGGGAGATACTTGCATTTTGTGAGTCTGGTGACATTTCTGTCACAGAGCAGGAGCCCTGACACAAGCGCCCTGCACGAATGACAGCCACGTTAACCTCTGCCGTAGTTTCCCCATATGTCCTGCCCTAGCACTGCTTATGCCTGCCCCTCTCACACACATTGGCCTGCCAGTTGACCATTTGAAGAATGATAATGGACTTCAGATCGAAGATACTGTTACTTCGTAATCTGGAGCCCCGGTATATCCCTTTTATATCTTGTGTTATGGAAGACATAATGGACTTTTTTTCTATGTGTTTTTTTTTCTTATGTTTTACACTGTGTGGTTCAGTTTTATGTATTTAAACTGAACCACAGACAAATAAAAAATCAGCTTTACCTGACAGTCCAAACAGCAGCAGTAGTCACAGCTGGCTACAGCCAGTGATAATATTAACATGTACACAAGATATGGAGGGACATGGGTAGAAAACCTTTACTTTTTTATCATCAATATCATCAATGTGCTGAGACCAGGAAGAGACACTAGCCCTTTTCACACAGAGAAGCTTCATTATCGCCGCAGCGGTGGTTCGCCAGTTTTTCGCCGTTGGTGCTTCGCACAGAGCGAAGCAGCTCCGCCTTAAAAATGAACCACTGTGTAATTCACACGAAATGCCGGCACTGCAGCTCCTAAAGAGGCATAACGGTACACTTCATGATGATGACGTCTGTGTGTTTTCAAGGTGTTTCCTCTGTGTCCCTCTGTCAATCTAAACCCGCGGACAGTTGATAACTATGTGGATGCTGTTATAATGTGTAGTAATTGAGATCCTGACCCACCATACATCCTGGAAAGTGACAAAGTTAGGTTTTTCGCTCCAAATGACATAATTACATATTGGCCATGAGTAAACTGGACGCTGTCTGACTCTCTCTTTGGCGGGGAGGGAGGCTGTTTTCCGAGGGAAAGTTCACTAAGGACGGTCGGGAGGACTGACTGTCGCAGTGACAACAGTAAGGGTGTCACAATTAAGTCACAATCAAACTTTGAATAAAAAAATGGAATTGTTGATGCTGCCAGGCCCCCTGACACGTCCGGTCAGCTTGCCAAGCGGAAAAACCACACACATGTTGAAGTGCTGCGAGTCAACCTCCTCTAACTTAGCTACTAGCTAAACCAGTAGCTATTAGCTACAGCCAGTCAAAAGATAGCATGGTGTTACACCATTCCTGTTCGGCTCCCGGACCGTGGTCGGGAAGCACAGGGGAGAAGAATTCCTCCAGGGAAGTTTGTGTTGTCACATGTTAAACTGGTCGGGAAATAATACCGGGGAGCTTTGCTGTATCTAGCTGTCGCCTTTATTCACAGCCAAACTGCAGACTATACCGGTGGTTCCCAACCTTTTTTCCTCAAAGCCCCCCTTGCCTGTGTCCAGGACAAGCCAGGCCCCCCCAAACCCCAACCCACATACACTAAACCAATAAAGTGATTAATTACAAACTTTTATTTGTAAAAATAAACAACAGTTGTAGGTTTTTGCTCTTATTCTCCTAGTTTTACAATGTATATAGATACATTTCTTCCTTTTTGTGTCAACAGGTATATTACACAATAACGCACGCACACACACACACACACACACACACACACACACACACACACACACACAGACATACATAGTTTAGATTTTGACCAGAATAGGCCTACCTCATGGGGGTGTTGGAGATAAAAAGCTTAATGAATTTAAATGTGGACCAAAAATATGTTTCAATTTGGATAATACAGAGTTTTGATTATCCAGTTGGGTGTGTTATTGGGATATTATAAATTTAATGTGCACAAATATAATTTTGGTTACCTCACACCCTCAGAGCAGACAAAGTTGTGCGCACACACTGCGATCTCTGGTGTCTCCCTAGGGGGGCCCAGACCCCAGGTTGGGAACCACTGGCCTATACTGTACACTTTATTGCTGTCGCTACTACTGCTACTCTTTTCGCTGTTCCTTCCTGTCCCATTCATTCATTGTCCGCACTTATGCAGGCTCCCTCCCTCTTGCTCGCCCACTCACACCTTACGCACCTTACGCACACACACCTCACACACACCTCACACACCGCCCTATTCCTGAAAGGGGCTACGCCACTCTTACAACAATGGCAACTGCAGACGCAGGAGACCCATCGACAGAACTTGAACCCGCTCCCTTTTTTTCTGAGGTCACCGGTGTGGAAGTATTTTGGATTTTCAGTGAGTTATGTTGACAACATTTGTGTTGTCACCAAAAATCCACAGTTTGCAAGGTCTGCAGAAACTAGATGGCAGGTTATTTTGTTTAAGTTTCCAATTGAATGAAGATATAAGTTGTTGTGACATTATGTTGTTAATAAATGTTTTAAATTTGACAATGTAGTGTGGTACATTGCATTGAACAAAGGTCAGATACTTTGCATAAAAGTCTAGTCTAAAAATGGCATAGCAACCTGTGCTTTAAAAAACTAAATGTGAAAATCAAGAATCGAATCAAACCATGACCTTGGAATCGAAAATGTAATCAAATCGAGGATTTGGCGGATCGTGACGACCCTACTAAACGAGTGGAGACGGATGCATGTCTATAGATAACATCACCATAATACAGGATGGATAAAAGGACAGCTTCAATGACAGAACATTCTGTATAAATAGCCATTTTTTTTGTCTTAGCTTGCTAACAAGTGTGTTAATATGAAATTAAAATGTGAGATTCTAATCTAACCAGATACACAAATATTTGTATTCAGAGAGCCTTTCAATATTTTTCTTAATGTGAATTTTGAGCGCAGACAGACAAGTCAGGAACCAGACATAAGCCACCTCAACAGGTGTTGTCTCTACAGGCTGTTCCCAGCTCTTGGTCAGATTGATATTGTTCTTATCTTCCCATCACAACAGGCCCACCAGACCACACACAAACACACTGCAGGACCTAGTTGGTCAAATCCTTCTCTCCACTCCCAACTCAGTCTCATTTAAATTGCCTTTAGTCCACGTTTATCCAGAAAAGACCACATCACTGTGTCTAATGTGATTGGTGCCACATAGAACATCATCCTCAGCTCTGCAGAGCCGTTTAGCCTCTTTCAGCCCATTAACTTTACTGTTCAGTCTCATCACTCTCATCATCATGACTCCTGCAGCAGCAAGCTCAGAGAAACCCACTGTACACTGACTGTTTAAAACTGTGTCTGTAAATGTGCAACTTTTTGCTAATATTTTCATCATGTGCACCTAATAATATAGATATTATCTGTGTTTGTTGGGATCACAGCTTGTTTGAATCATAACTTCAGCTTTAAATAGGCTCAGAAATGAACAGTAGCTGCAGCATTGTATCTGTGTCATTAGTTTGTCTCTGACTCATGAATCATTTTGAAAAGCGAGGGTTTGAAGTGCATGAACTAATGTGACTCTGTGTATCAACAGCCAGGAGTGTGTATGTGCTGGCAGAGCTGTTCTCCGGAGGCTCAGCGAGCTCAGTGAAACGATTGGACATCAGGTAAGAGCTGACAGCAGCAGACTGCTGCTCCTCTGCAGCTCGCATCTCATCATTGTAATCAACAGAGAATTGTACCATCAGAAACAAACGTAAAATAGAAGTATTGTGACCGGTGGTCTCGTCCTTCTGAACCCCACTGTATCATATGATTAGCCTATAGAACAGGATGCATTGTTGCATCTTGTGGTGTAGTTGTAGATTGCAACCAACTAAATACCCATTGTACTACCTTCCACTGTGGCCACAAAAAATGTGAAAAACCTGAACAGCCTTCCCTATAGACAGTTGATGGTTTGTCTTTTCTGGGCTACTGTAGAAACATGGCTGACTCCCATGTCCTCTTTATTACTGTCAATAGGGTTTAAGCCCCAAATTCTGCTTGTTTATTATTATTATTACTAGTATATATTTGTCATATGCCGCAGCTCAGTTTGCCGTGAGCTGGAAAGAGCTCAAAACATGAAAATTTGCATGGTTACTTGAAATGATGTGCAAATGCTCCCCAAAATATTATGAGCAAAGTCTGGCACAAAGTGGCACTATAATTTGACAGAGAATTTAAGTGACATCTATTTTTTCAAATTTGACTCAATCAACACCAAATATGGGATAGATCAACGTGGCACAGAGATACATAATTTGATAACAAATGAGCAAGATCATGTTATCATTCAAAACACTGTTGCAATAGGCATGGCTCAGAACAGATTGGCCATAACTCATGACCCATTAGTCCAGTCATCATGAAACTTGGTTTATATATTCATGCCAAGGTTCAAAATAAGTGTATTGAAGCATTTCTATCACAATCAATAGAGGGCACCACAAATACCAAAATCATGTATCCTCAAATCCACTCGACAGAGTTTCACCACATTGGTCTGCCTACTCTCGACTAAGTGTTAACCAAAGTCTGAAGGGCCATTTGAATTGGTGATCTTTCTCCTAAAAATTGAAAATAGGTTTCACCTGCACAAAAACTGAAATGCAAATTTGGTTTCTCCAGCACAAGAACTGATTCATCATCAGGCTGAGCTCCAGGCTGTGGTTGGGAATAAGTCTACCAAAACCCCACAAATACCATATTTTCCCACCTCATAACCTGGTGGACAGAATTACACACATTTCGCCAAATCTCACTCATTGCTGCTTGCTTGCGATATGCTCTGGGCTAATGCGTCCATACACACACAACACTGTGATGAACACCATATCTCACCCTGAGGTTGGTGTCACTTGTTTGGCCACAACTCAAAAATGAACACTCTAATTTTGACAACATTTCACACAATGTCTAACAGTGTAAAATTATGAAGTGATGACATTTGATATCCAACAGGTCAAAGGTGACTTCACCTGAACATGTGTGAAGCATCCATGGTGCTTCTTTACAGCAACATCTATATTTGGACAGACATGGATGCAAACAGCAGCTAGTGAAGGCATCAGGGACTCCAGTTCTACGTATATAGATATAGTTGAGTGACATTTTAAAGTTATAGTTGATGTGGGGTTGTATGAGGTACTTACCACTAGTCAGTGTGTTTCCTGCAGTGGATGACTTTCAGCCCTCCCGTGTGAAAAAATCAGGCATAGCACCAGCAGGAGGCAGAGCATTGTACTGCTGTAAACTGCACCAGCAGCAAGACGTATTTTAGCCAATCAAAATAAGTCCCACCTAAAGAATGCAAGTATTTAATTTTAGTGTACGCTCTGAACATTTTTGGTACATTGCTATCAAAACAGCCTTTCCTTTGGCAATACATTCCATTCCTGTAAGCTCATCCTGCATTGCAACACACAGAGAAATGTAGTCTCAAAGAAAAGGCTGTATGATGGCAGTGTAAATTGTTAAAAATGTTGAAACATAGTGTACACTTTCAATGGACATGTATTTTGTACAATATACAAAATATCCAACTATCACTTTAAAAGCAGGACTGTTACTCTGAACTGTCACCACTGGTATCTGGTGTTCATTAAGTTCTTTGTATTAAACATCATACAATGATTTTCATGTGCTGCCGTTGGTCCTGAACAGTTCCAACTTCATTCAGCCTGCTGAGTTGCTGAACTTCACTGAGAGACTGAAGACACATTGTCCTCCTCACCTGCTGACTCTGGACCTCAGGAAGAACCCGGCGGATCGAGACCCACACACATGGAACACTGCACTGAAGGGGCTCCGTCCCTTCTGTGTTCTCCTTGTTGAAGGATGGACATCCACCAACATGATGGCAGACCACATCAGCAACATGTGAACACAGCACTAGCTGTAGAGTGACACATGTCTGTACAGTTTGTACTTTTGTAGTGTAAGTTTGTAAGTTTTGATATTTTTCTTTTTGACAGAAGACTACAATCAATTTGAATCTTTAGTGTTCAATAAAACTCACAAAATGTCATGAAAACCACACGTGCAGCACGAGTCACTTCTCTGTGCTCCATCTGAGCAGATACATTTTTCTGAACAGTCACATTGTTAACCTGCCTATATCAGGAGTGCCATGGTCTGACATTTAAAATGTCACAGCTTGATAGTGTCACCATAGAAGTTATTACAATTATTATCAGTAATAATAACAAATAAAAAGGTGATTTGTTTTGGTCAAGCAAATTCATTCATACTTTAATTATAATTTTATCAAAATATGATGTCCTCAAAAAACTTGCTGTAAACTTGAAATATATATATGTTTTTAATGGGTTTGGGATGAAAAAAATTAAAAAACGCATTTAATCACAATTTATTTCTGCACTCCAAACGGCACAGAACGTTGCTCGTTGCACGAGTTCCTGTTGCACAGGACACAACATGAGAAAGAAAGCGGTGAAAAGTCGTTGGTGGGTTCGGTGGGCGGAAATTGTAGTTAGTAGAAAACTACTGGGTGGAAACCTGGATAAAAGCACAGTTGTGTGCAAATTGTGCAAGAAATCACAGGAGCACCTCCAGCCTCCGCTGCAACCTCAATGCCAAACATGTTGCAGCTAGCACAGACAACGATAAGATGACAGGGTTCAGAGCCCACATCAGTCCACGACTGACTAATTAACAAACACACTTGTGAAGTGCATTCTCGGTGGTACATTCTGGAATGTACTGTACTAAGTGCTGTTTTTTATTTTAAAAACAAATGTGTTTAAGAGATAGACATTTTACAAGAAGTCCTGAAAAAGCTTTAATATAGCTAACTGGAATTTAAGTTTGTGCCTTGTGAACAATGCAATCATTATATTCTTTATTCATATTGCAGTTTATGTTAACACTCAGTGATGAAAATAACATGATTTGTTGTTTAAGCTCATTTATGTGTCTATTCATTGATTCAGTCATATACCAAAATCCATTTAAATTGAATAATGTTGCTTCTTGTGTCAAATATTGATATGCAATTAATTGCGATGAATTAATTACAAAGCCTCTAATTAATTAGATTTTTTTTTTTATTGAGTCCCACCACTAATTTTTAATAACACTAATAAGGTAGCATCCAGTACCATGGATTGGAAAAAGGACACAATACAATTACCATTCCAGATCAGCCAGGAATAAGAGAGAGAGAGAGAGAGAGAGAGAGAGAGAGAGAGAGAGAGTGTGTGTGTGTGTGTGTGTGTGTGTGTGTGTCACCATCATTTTGCACATTAAATGTGAAATGTGAGGCTGGACTTGTTTCCTTGTATCCTCAGGTGGGAAATAAAAGAGCCTCATGTGTTCTTTTGACATTTGAATTGTTTATTAAACCAAAGTCCGTTACACTTCAGAGTCTTCCCTTGGACAGAGTGTGAGTGACAGTGGACATTAAGATACAACTGAAAAACCTTAAGGATTGATGTGAAGGGGAAGAGTCCCACACTTTCTCTTCATTGTCTTTTTCTTTACATTAGACGAACAGCATCGACACCGACTACCAATTCATCATTAGTAGGAACCAAGTAGAAAAAACAATCAGAAAAATGGATTAAAAAGAGCTTCATCTTTTTCTTAGTGGATCTTTCAAAGTTAAATACTGTCACACTTATTTTATGTAAATTCACTTTGTTTTCCTCATATATTTTTATATTTTAGTAAATTCAAGTTGAAGAGAGTGATGACCCTACAGTATGTCTGCATGCTAACTGGTTGATTTGCTGGGTCTATCTACAACCATCTCTGACAGAAAGACAAAGAGACTCTCAAAAACACACACCACATACACATTCATACACACTGCCATTCAGCGTATCTCCAAGGCTTCCCATCCTTCCTGCTTTAAAGGAAATAAAATTTAAACATCTGGCTATAATCATACCTCAGCAAGAAGTCGAGTGTCACTAGAGAGGCGAGTGTGTTGTGAGTGATTTGAGTGTCGCAGGCCACAGAGGACACAGGAGATCCTGTTCAGTGTCTGTCAGTAGAAAGCCAGAAGATTCAGCACTGCAGATACACAAGCTTTTCTGATAAAGTAGGGGTTTTCTCACACCATACTGACTAATGGGATGAATAGTTGTCAGTGTGATGTCACTGTTGAAGAGGAGGGACAATAAGGAGAAGCTGCACTAAATGGGTGAAATCATGAAGACTACAGCGATGGGTTCAAGAGGCTTTCCCTTTCCATTTCTGCTTCTTTTCTCATAAAATGATTGGCTGACCTGAACAGCCAGTCAGAGTGAGCTGCCGCTGCCTTTTCAACATGCTGAAAAAGCTACAGATAAAGGCCAACTAGTGCCGACGGTGCAGGACACACCACAACAACTAAGGCCAAAGACTCCACCAGCGATGAGTCAGTGCCCCTCCAGCCAGCATCCGTCTCCATTGTGTTATAGATAATATGACATGAGTGAAAAATGAACCAAATGCAAACCTATGTGCCAAATTCCAATGGTGACATCAGTAAACATTTTTAAATCTAGATAACATTAAAAAATGGACAAATTACCACCTGAACTGTGATCTGACAATACTGTAAGTAAGCCTCATCATAAGGCCACTGATCATAAACACAGTGTAGAGCCTTATGGGAGCTTTAAGAGGTTTACAGTTGCATTTGGCGATTGCATTTGCCTCGTTTGCCTTTCCTGACGGTGCCTCTGTTGGGCCGTTGAACCCTCTGAACACAGTCAACGTTTCATTGGCTTTAACCTGGAGACTGCTGGCCAACTTTGTCCTGTAAAAACAGAAGAATCACACTGATCATATCATCAGTCTTTTTTGAAAATCTGTTTTTTCCATTCAGCAGCCAGTTAGATTCAAAGAAGGGGCTCTCTGTCAGCTGGTCGTATTGTACAGTCCTCAGCTGTCTCAGGCATGGATTAGTGATTGATAGTTATACAGCCAATGTCGATTCATGAAGGAAAGTTTCCATCTGCACACTTCACTTCCTGTTGAGGTATGAATCACACCTACACTTAGAGATATCAGGGCTTAAAAACATTTAAATATGTGTTAGGAGATGGCTTTAAATTGCCACGTTTGGACTTCTATCAATGTGAGCAGGAGTTACACTTCAACAACACTAAAAAAAAGTTAACCCCCACCTTGTTACATGAACGTCCACAGCAAGGTTCCACTGTTACATATGGTGCTTGTTCCTCTCATGTTTCTCTATATACTTATTTTTACATTGTCTGTACACTGTCAATGTACATGTTGCCTATGTGGAGTGTGTATGTCAGAGTGCACACCCCACACACACACACACACACACACATCAGTCTCTTCACAAAGAAGTGTCGGTCCAGTACTGTCCACATGTGTGTGTCCGTGTGTGTGTGTATGTGTGTGTGTATATGTGGAGTGTGTGTGTGTGTGTGTGTGTGTGTGTGTGTGTGTGTGTCCATGGAGAGTTTACATTCCTTTCAGTTGTGCCACAAAAACCCAAAATAATCAAACTGGTACAGCAGGATTGATGATTGACAGGATCGTACATCAACATGTATGTGCCCCACCATACCAAGAACTTCACACACACACACACACACACACACACATACACATACACATACACATACACACACACACTCACACACACACACTGGAGCCTACAATACAATATCTCAAGAAGGCAATAAGGAAGTATCCTCAAATAAATATCAATAAATTAAATCATAGAAAAAGAATGGGTTAAAAACAAAGTCTGTTAAATACAGCAACAGTACTGGCTCAGAGACAGACACCAATCTGTAAACGATGAGAGACAGACAGACAGACAGACAGACAGACGAACACGCAGGTAGACACATTTACGAATCATGAGGAGGCAGAAAGCCTGTCGGGCTGGGTGGAGGCTCGGGTGGGTGCAGGGATAAACATGCTGTGCTGTGTTTAAACATGATGGATGATGCGCTGCCATCATCCATACGACTGTAGCTGTTGCTCACGGCTTCAGCTGGGCTTTGGTCAACAGCTCAAGTGATTGGACAGCACCAAATACTGTGTGTGGCAGGTGGACAGACAGATGAGCTCATGCTGAAGGAGACATCACTGTTGTGAGATCAGTTCCCCCATTAGACCCAAGCAGAAACCAAGGCAGGACCACCAGCTGACAGCTAAACTGGTCTCCCAGCTCACGTGACGGCCCACCCAGCGGAAGTTAAGTGATTAGAACATGGACACTGACACTCCGGTGCTGCAGACTAAATCACACTCGGGGCTGCCTGCTACACTGTCACTTAGCTTATGATGGCTAACGTTAGCTAAGAATAATGTAAAAGAGAAAGATATTAACTTTCTGTATATATGACATTACTGGGTCACTCAGTGACTTCATGACTCTCCCCCATTTGTGTCACTGTCAAACTGTCTTATAGCATGGCCCATCACCCAATAAATGTCACTTGTGGCCACAGGGGAAGCTGTTCACTTCAGGAGTTAGCATAGCGGCAACTAAAAGGGCAGAAATGTGGTCACACAGGTACACCAATGACAACACCTGGCCCAACACCGGCCCCAGTGAACATGCTACCCACTGGTGGAGGTACCTGGTGTGGTCTCGTCTTCATCTAGAGCTTCATCAAACTGGTGAGCCCACAGACAAAATGAGGGACAGAACCCCTCTGTACATACACATACAGGGCCCCCATCTGTTTACTGACAGCTGCTGTACTGTGGTGCATCAAACTGGATCCTCCACAGTGTGGGGCCCAAAGAGCACGCACACTAGAGACTTCCACCAGATGAGTCAGTTTACTTCCTGTTAACATGATTTAATTGTGAGGCTGAATGTGTGACAGTGAAACAGTCATTTTACACTCCACAAAATGTGCCCACCGTCTTACTGCCACTTCTTTCACAATGTGAGCTTCTGGAAGAAAGTCTTTTACATCATGTGACATTATAGCTGATCAGTTTTGCCACCTTGTCAAATTATGTTCTTGATTTGGGGGCTCAACTTTCTTTTGTTGCTCCATGGTATGAAACATTACGATTTTCAAGTGACACATTCCAGAACGCAGACACGTGTGAAATGAATGTTTGGTAGCCTGAAGCGTCTGTGTCAGGTTTGCAAACTTGTGCAGACCACGTTTCTCCTGTAAGGCAGTATATTAATGAACCAGAAAAACAGAGGAAAAGCTCCCGTTATTGTGATTTGGAGTGCTATTCCAACATGGTTAACCCTCAGCGCCAGCCATGTAGTCACAAGTGTTGTCACACTGTGTTGACAAGTATGATGTTAATGGTGGATTTTATTCAGATGCACCTGCCAGCTTTTCTAACACTTTCAAGTTGAGCAATACCAACTCCAAATTATTCTCAGAGACATATGTAACAAAGCTTGCACCCGCATGCTAACACCTCACATTCAGTGGTGTCTGCTAACACATGTGTAGGCCTACATGTATGTACCTGTTTATGTGTTGTAGCTTAGCATGTATACAACATTTATGACCAGGGTTTCTGCAGGCTTCGCCAACTGCATACTTTTAATCAATATCACATAGAAAGGGTGAATGGACAATGTTCATTAATGTATTACATGTTAGTATTTCCCAGCAATAAATAATGTCTAATGATCCAATAGATGGATTTAACAGTTAAAACCAACATCTAGCTACTGAGGCTAGCTGTGGTGACAGTGTTTGCTGCTGACAGCAGAAACTCTCCTGCAGTCATGCAACAATCCTACTTTAGTTTCTGTGTGTGTCATGTCTCCAGACAGACAGAAAAACACTCCTGGACGGACATTAGAGCTGTCGAGAGAAAATAATTGACTTCTGTCAATCTCAATTAAGACTACCTCCTAAGGCCTTTCTAAATGGAACTAAATTTATTGACTTTTCAAGTTCTGCAGATAACCCGAATTAAAAAACTTAGTGACAGCCCACTTTGATGATAAAAAGTGCTCAGACATCATATTTCTGCAATGAACTAAGAAGTGTTGGAGCCTTGAAGTTGATTTAGTGTCCAAGCTCTCCTCACTTGACAGCTAACAGACAACATCTGGCTGAGACAGTGGAGGTTTCTGTCCTTTTGAGACGGCACAAGTTCAGATCACAACTGCAGGTGTGAAGAGCCTCTGTGTTGAGTTGTGGCAGTGTAAAACAATGTGGACACAGCTGCTGTCTGAGGCAGGATCAGTGTGATGCAGTGCTGCAGACAGGCTCTGTATCGTGTGAAGATGTGGTGCTGAGCCCCCAGCATGTTTGCATCACATAGTCAGTGTATGTGTGATCGCTTGAACACCTGTGTGAGTAATGTATGTCTAAATGATCTCATTGTTCATCTCAGCAAGACGTGTGTGTGTGTGTGTGTGTATGTGTGTGTGTGTGTGTGTGTGTTAAGCAGGGAAAACAAAGAGAGGGCGTCTGAAATCTTTCTATGAACTGATTAGTTTATAGAAAGATTTCAGACGCCCTCTGAGGTCCCGACACTTAGTGTGCTCCATCACAACAATGAGATCCCTGCTGATACTTCAGACTGTATGTGTATACTGTGTCGATGTATGTGAAGGCACATACAGTACTGTTATCATATGAAAACCATGGAACTCTAATACTGGCGTTTTTAAAGGACTACATCTACAGAAATACAAAAGACAGTGTAGCGTGGACAAACTGAAAAAAACAAGGCAGTCTGTGTTCGTCCTGTCTGAGTTAAAGTAAACATGTTGGAGAGGCGACGTGTCACACAGCAGCAGCAGCACTGTGTGTGCTGGGGAGTCTGGATGAGCAGCCATGGAGGGGTTAAAGGGAGCAGAGGGGAGGCTGGGAGTAAAGTATGGAGATGTACGTGTGT